>NC_136515.1:16871059-16926059 GCF_053919585.1 Euprymna scolopes
TTGGAATAAACATTTTTGTCATTTAGTATATATATATATATATATATATATATATATATATATATATATATAGAGAGAGAGAGAGAGAGAGAGAGAGAGAGAGTGAGTAAAGGAGGTATTGCCTCATTGCATAATATTTGTCAGCAGCTGAAGGTCACGGAGGGTAAAAATCTATTGTTTCGACCAATGATCTCGTGACTTTTCCAGATTTATTTTTGAATGTTTGTTTAAAGGATCAAGCAGGGAAAGAATTGGGTTCCATAAACTATTCGGAAAGGAAAAAGGTTCAACCGGATTGTTTGGAAATGGCTGGGAAAATGACCTTCCGAAAGGTCAAATAAAAGCGGCTATCCTTAAAAAGCCACAAATGCTCGTTTTTTTTGTTTTTTTTTTGGTTTGTTATTTTTTTTGTTTTTGTTTTTGGTCAATAGTTGAAGGTAAAAATGCTTCGCATAGAAATAGACAACTGATGTATGTTTTCATAAATAAAGGGGCCTAGAGGAAGCGAGAGAAAAAGGAGAGAGTGGAGAATGCGAGAGAAGGGGGATGAGAATGAAAAGGGATAGAGAGGAAGAAAATGAAAGAGATAGATAACAGTAAGAGAAGTGATAACAGAAAACTAATGAGGATTCTGACTGAAGGAAAGGTGAAAGAGAGAGGAAGGGAGAGTGAAAATAAATAAACGACAAAAGGAAAGGAAGAGAAGGAAAGCGCATTTGAGAAAAAGTAAGAGAGAAAAAAAAGATGAGGATAAAATAGAATAAGAGAGAGAGAGAGAGAGTGGAAGGAAACGAAAGGGGAGATAGTGAAAGATATGATTTGGGAAAGAAGGCGAGAGAGAAAAATAGTTTGAGAAAGAGACACTTAGAGGGAGAGAGAGGGAAATAAGGGAAGGATGCAGAAAGACGATGAATGAGGCAAACAAAGACTGGGGGAGAAAAAGGAGAAGTGAGAGAGAGAAAGAAATATAAAAAGTGGAATTAGAAAAAAGAAAAAGAGAAAAATTACATGAGAGGAGTAGTAGATTAAAAATATGCTGTTCAAATTAAAAGCAACGAGAAAATGCATGAGAGAAAAATTAATTTGTGCGGAAAGATTAAAATATACAATATATATATATATATATATATATATATATATATATATATATATATATATATATATATATATATAATGTAACTGTTGATTCGTTCGGAATTAATTGTCTAAAAAACCACTGGACGGATGGCTTCCACGTTTTGGTATAATATGTTTACTATATCCATGCTTGTTTTTATATATTTCTTTTGAATTATAACATTATACTTTATTTTTCTATGATGAATAGGTGGATTTCTTTGTACCGAGAGGCCATTTTTTTATTTAGGGACAATTATTTATTACCGCTTCTTGTCACGTGACCAATGTTACAATTTAGCGATTTGCCTGCTAGATCTGGAGATTTCGTTTACAATCTAGCGGGAAATTCTAGAAAATCTTGAGGTATTTGGCACCCACACACCCGCATTAGATTATTAAAAAATAAAGAAAAGCGCTTGAAAATACTTTAAAACATAAAATAAACTCATTCATGTAAGTAAAAAACAGTAGTATTTATTGCCTTTGGTAACAATTATTTATTGATGATTTTTTTTGTTTTTCACCTTTTTTTCGACTAACCATTCTTAAATCTCACTATAAAATCGATTTTTCCAAGTACATTTTAGGTGGGGGGGCATTCCAACCTCCGAAGTTTAGTTTAAAATACGATCTAAAAGTGTAAAAAGCAAGAAACAACAGCAAAAAAAAAAAACCCAAGGGGACCTTCGCCTAAAAAGGCACGTCGGTTTCCCTTGGCCCTGCCGGCTGCTTAAGTGGTAGCTGGACCCCGGACTATCTGAAAAAAAGAAAGAAAAAGCAGCAATTAGTAGTTGCCCAGGATGGGCAATAACAAAAAACAAATAAAACAATAAACAAAAAGGTATTTGCGGGTCCAAATCCCCAAAGAAGGGGCTAGTCCTTGCAGAAGACAAGCAAGAAAACTCTTAACCAAAGGTTAAAGAGCTCACAAACTCGGACAAAAGGCAGACCGCAGTAAGCACTGAAGAACAGATGGTATTTATTTGCCCCCCCCCACCGAGCAAATTAGGCACAAGGCCGATTTTTAATGTGAGGAGGGAAGGGGAAATGGGGACCAACTCCCAGGGGAGTAGGGGAGCTGGATAGTGACAATTGGTATGAAGGGTTCCCTCTACATTGACCAAGGTCTTATATGTGGGGTTTCCCCCACATATGGTCTTTGCTTGCAGTATCTGAAGAAAAGATGGTATTTATTTGCTCCCCCACCGAGCAAATTAGGCACAAGGCCGATTTTTAAAGTGAGGAGTGAAGGGGAAATGGGGACAAACTCCCCGGGGAGAAGGGGAGCTGGATAGTGACAATTGGTATGAAGAGTTGCCCCTACATTGACCAAGGTCTTATATGTGGAGTTGCCCCCACATATGGTCTTTGCTTGCAGTATCTGCCGGAACAGATGGTATTTATTTGCTCCCCCACTGAGCAAATTAGGCACAAGGCCGATTTTTAATGTGAGGAGTGAAGGGAGGGGGAAGGGAAAAAGGGGACCAGCTCCCGAGAGGTGGGAAATGGGAGCTGGTTACTCGTCAGGCATGTGGGGTTGCCCCCACATCTGGTCTTTGCTAGTCATAGCTAGTCATAGCTTGCAGTATCTGCCGGAACAGATGGTATTTATTTGCTCCTTCACCGAGCAAATTAGGCACAAGGCCGATTTTTAATGTGAGGAGTGAAAGGATGGGGAAGGGAAAAGGGGACCAGCTCCCGAGAGGTGGGAAATGGGAGCTGGTTAAAGGTCAGGCATGTGGGGTTGCTCCCACATCTGGTGTTTGCTAGTCATAGCTAGTCATAGCTAGTCATAGCTTGCAGTATCTGCCGGAACAGATGGTATTTATTTGCTCCCCCACCGAGCAAATTAGGCACAAGGCCGATTTTTAATGTGAGGAGTGAAGGGAGGGGGAAGGGACAGGGGGACCAGCTCCCAAGAGGTGGGAACTGGGAGTGGGTTAAAGGTCAGGCATGTGGGGTTGCCCCAATATCTGGTCTTTGCTAGTCATAGCTAGTCATAGCTTGCAGTATCTGCCGGAACAGATGGTATTTATTTGCTCCCCAACCGAGCAAATTAGGCACAAGGCCGATTTTTAATGTGAGGAGTGAAGGAAGGGGGAAGGGAAAAGGGGACCAGCTCCCGAGAGGTGGGAAATGGAAGCTGGTTTATGGTCATGCATGTGGGGTTGCCCCCACATCTGGTCTTTGCTAGTCATAGCTAGTCATAGCTTGCAGTATCTGCCGGAACAGATGGTATTTATTTGCTCCCCAACCGAGCAAATTAGGCACAAGGCCGATTTTTAATGTGAGGAGTGAAGGGAGGGGGAAGGGAAAAAGAGGACCAGCTCCCGAGAGCTGGGAAATGGGAGCTGGTTAAAGGTCAGGCATGTGGGGTTGCCCCCACATCTGGTCTTTGCTAGTCATAGCTAGTCATAGCTAGTCATAGCTTGCAGTATCTGCCGGAACAGATGGTATTTATTTGCTCCCCCACCGAGCAAATTAGGCACAAGGCCGATTTTTAATGTGAGGAGTGAAGGGAGGGGGAAGGGAAAGGGGGGACCAGCTCCCGACAGGTGGGAAATGGGAGCTGGTTAAAGGTCAGGCATGTGGGGTTGCCCCCACATCTGATCTTTGCTAGTCATAGCTAGTCATAGCTGCAGTATCTGTCGGAACAGATGGAATTTATTTGCTCCCCCACCGAGCAAATTAGGCACAAGGCCGATTTTTAATGTGAGGAGTGAAGGGGAAATGGGGACCAACTCCCCGAGGAGTAGGGGAGCTAGATAGTGACAATTGGTATGAAGGGTTGCCCCTACATTGACCAATAACTTATATGTGGGGTCGCCCCCACATATGGTCTTTGCTTGCAGTATCTGTCGGAACAGACGGTATTTATTTGCTCCCCCACCGAGCAAATTAGGCACAAGGCCAATTTTTAATGTGAGGAGTGAAGGGAGGGGGAAGGAAAAAAGGGGACCAGCTCCCGAGAGGTGGGAAATGGTAGCTGGTTAAAGGTCAGGCATGTGGGGTTGCCCCCACGTCTGGTCTTTGCTAGTCATAGCTAGCCTTAGCTAGTCATAGCTTGCAGTATCTGTCGGAACAGATGGTATTTATTTGCTCCCCCACCGAGCATATTAGGCACAAGGACAATTTTTAATGTGAGGAGTGAAGGGAGGGGGAAGAGAATAAGGGGACCAGCTCCCGAGAGGTGGGAAATGGGAGCTGGTTAAAGGTCAGGCATGTGGGGTTGCCCCCACATCTGGTCTTTGCTAGTCATAGCTAGTCATAGCTTGCAGTATCTGCCGGAACAGATGGTATTTATTTGCTCTCCCACCGAGCAAATTAGGCACAAGTCCGATTTTCAATGTGAGGAGTGAAGGGAGGGGGAAGGGGAAAAGGGGACCAGCTCCCGAGAGGTAGGAAATAGGAGCTGGTTAAAGGTCAGGCATGTGGGGTTGCCCCCACATCTGGTCTTTGCTAGTCATAGCTGGTCTTTGCAAGTCATAGCTTGCAGTATCTGCCGGAACAGATGGTATTTATTTGCTCCCCCACTGAGCAAATTAGGCACAAGGCCGTTTTTAATGTGAGGTAAAAACCAGCTCCCCCAAAAGTAGGCAAAAAGGGGGCACTCTGGTTACCAAAAATAATAATTGTCCCAGTATAGAGGGTTTCCCCTCCATTGACTGGTACAAATTATCTTAAGTGCAGCATCTGTCGGAACAGATGGTATTTATTTGCTCCCCCACTGAGCAAATAAAGCACAAGGCCGTTTTTAATATGAGGTAAAAACCAGCTCCCCTAAAAGTAGGCAAAAAGGGGGCACTCTGGTTACCAAAAATAATAATTGCCCCAGTATAGAGGGTTTCCCCTCCATTGACCGGTACAAATTATCTTAAGTGCAGCATCTGCCGGAACAGATGGTATTTATTTGCTCCCCCACTGAGCAAATTAGGCACAAGGCCGTTTTTAATGTGAGGTAAAAACCAGCTCCCCTAAAAGTAGGCAAAAAGGAGGCACTCTGGTTACCAAAAATAATAATTGTCCCAGTATAGAGGGTTTCCCCTCCATTGACTGGTACAAATTATCTTAAGTGCAGCATCTGCCGGAACAGATGGTATTTATTTGCTCCCCCACCGAGCAAATTAGGCACAAGGCCGATTTTTAATGTGAGGAGTGAAGGGAGGGGGAAAGGAAAAAGGGGACCAGCTCCCGAGAGGTGGGAAATGGGAGCTGGTTAAAGGTCAGGCATGTGGGGTTGCCCCCACATCTGGTCTTTGCTAGTCATAGCTAGCCATAGCTTGCAGTATCTGCCGGAACAGATGGTGTTTATTTGCTCCCCCACCGAGCAAATTAGGCACAAGGGCGATTTTTAATGTGAGGAGTGAAGGGAGGAGGAAGGGGAAAAGGGAACCAGCTCCCGAGAGGTGGGAAATGGGAGCTGGTTAAAGGTCAGGCATGTGGGGTTGCCCCCATATCTGGTCTTTGCTAGTCATAGCTAGTCATAGCTTGCAGTATCTGCCGGAACAGATGGTGTTTATTTGCTCCCCCACAGAGCAAATTAGGCACAAGGACGTTTTTAATGTGAGGTAAAAATCAGCCCCCTTTTAAAGTAGGCAAAAAGGGGGCACTCTGGTTACCAAAAATAATAATTGTCCCAGCACAGAGGGTTTCCCCTCCATTGACTGGTACAAATTATCTTAAGTGCAGTATCTGCCGGAACAGATGGTATTTATTTGCTCCTCCACCGAGCAAATTAGGCACAAGGCCGATTTTTAATGTGAGGAGTGAAGGGAGGGGGAAGGGAAAAAGGGGACCAGCTCCCGAGAGGTGGGAAATGGGAGCTGGTTAATGGGCATGCATGTGGGGTTGCCCCCACATCTAGTCTTTGCTAGTCATAGCTAGTCATAGCTAGTCATAGCCTGCAGCATCTGCCGGAACAGATGGTATTTATTTGCTCCCCCACCGAGCAAATTAGGCACAAGGCCAATTTTTAATGTGAGGAGTGAAGGGAGGGGGAAGGGAAAAAGGGGACCAGCTCCCGAGACGTGGGAAATGGGAGTTGGTTAAAGGTCAGGCATGTGGGGTTGCCCCCACATCTGGTCTTAGCTAGTCATAGCTTGCAGCATCTGCCGGAACAGATGGTATTTATTTGCTCCCCCACTGAGCAAATTAGGCACAAGGCCGTTTTTAATGTGAGGTAAAAACCAGCTCCCCTAAAAGTAGGCAAAAAGGGGGCACTCTGGTTACCAAAAATAATAATTGTCCCAGTATAGAGGGTTTCCCCTCCATTGACTGGTACAAATTATCTTAAGTGCAGCATCTGCCGGAACAGATGGTGTTTATTTGCTCCCCCACTGAGCAAATTAGGCACAAGGCCGATTTTTAATGTGAGGAGTGAAGGGAGGGGGAAGGGAAAAAGGGGACCAGCTCCCGAGAGCTGGGAAATGGGAGCTGGTTAATGGTCAGGCATGTGGGGTTGCCCCCACATCTAGTCTTTGCTAGTCATAGCTAGTCATAGCTAGTCATAGCCTGCAGCATCTGCCGGAACAGATGGTATTTATTTGCTCCCCCACCGAGCAAATTAGGCACAAGGCAAATTTTTAATGTGAGGAGTGAAGGGAGGGGGAAGGGAAAAAGGGGACCAGCTCCCGATTGGTGGGAAATGGGAGCTGGTTAAAGGTCAGGCATGTGGGGTTGCCCCCACATCTGGTCTTAGCTAGTCATAGCTTGCAGCATCTGCCAGAACAGATGGTATTTATTTGCTCCCCCACTGAGCAAATTAGGCACAAGGCCGTTTTTAATGTGAGGTAAAAACCAGCTCCCCTAAAAGTAGGCAAAAAGGGGGCACTCTGGTTACCAAAAATAATAATTGTCCCAGTATAGAGGGTTTCCCCTCCATTGACTGGTACAAATTATCTTAAGTGCAGCATCTGCCGGAACAGATGGTATTTATTTGCTCCCCCACCGAGCAAATTAGGCACAAGGCCGATTTTTAATGTGAGGAGTGAAGGGAGGGGGAAGGGGAAAAGGGGACCAGCTCCCGAGAGGTGGGAAATGGGAGCTGGTTAAAGGTCAGGCATGTGGGGTTGCCCCCACATCTGGTCTTTGCTAGTCATAGCTAGTCCTAGCTAGTCATAGCTTGCAGTATCTGCCGGAACAGATACTACACTTTGATCTTGTCCCGAAGGCCAAAGGATATAGAAAAGAAGAGGGTTTGTAGTGGTATAGGCGAGGATGAAAAGTTAGGGTGTCATGTGGGAGGGGAAAATAGTTCATGTATGTGCGTTGGAGTTAGCGACTGGTGGATTCTTTATCTCCTTGCCCACCCGAACCAAAGCCCCGGGCGTATTCCTGTTGCGCCTCGAGAGAAAGAAAAAAATGAAGAGAAAGAATTAAATAGAGAGCGGCTGAGCGTTTAATCTTTTTTATAAACTAGGTTACACGCTGCTCGTAAGAGAGAGACGATCGCTGATTGGATAAGTCCGAAGTAAAGTAGACCGCTAGCACCAATAAGCACGGAGTTTACAAACCAAAGATATACAAAATCTCAAACTTCGGAGTCCCGCTGCTGCTGCTGCTGCTGCTGCTGCTGCTGCTTTTGCTGCCGCTTCAATTGTATGGAGTACTGTTGTCACGTTTGGGCTGGTGCATCTGCTGCTTGTCTCTCACTCCTACCCAGGGTTCAAAAGAGAATCGCTGAACTGTCATCTAGGATTCAGCCTCTCTCCTATCGACGAAATGTTACATCCCTCTGCCTGCCTGTTCTACAAATACTTTTATGGTGAATGCTCTGACTAACTGCAAGCACTTGTACCTCCTCGTCGTGACTAACCCCGACAAACCAGACAAGCAACAAAGTCCCACCTCTTTACAGTAGAGATTCCTAGGTGTAAAAAAAAACTTTTACTCCAATAGTTTCTTTTCCAGAACTGCAAGTCTTTGGAACGTTCTTCCAGGATTCTGTTTTCCCAACTGTACAGATATGCAGAAGTTAAAGTGCAATGCGAACAAACATCTTTCTACTCATCTCCCTTCATAATGCCCCCGCAAATTATGTCCCCGACAGTAGCCCCTACTTCAAAGTGGCATTGTGCCTTGTTTGGGGTGAAAATTGAATAAAAATTATTAAAAAGTAAAGTATTTTATTACATGTTTACCAGGCAATCAATATATAATAGGGTTAATTCGTTATTATGAGTGAAAACCGGAAGTAAATTTATTTATTTAAGCTCCGAGATGTGTTTTCCTTTGAAGCTATGAGAGTTACTTTACCTTTGATTTTCATAGATTAAGATGGTTGCATTGTATGCATTCCTAAATCTAGTATGTGGTAACTTTTCGCAACAAGGAAAGATATTCGGTGTTTCTTAAAATGTGTGTGAATAATGCCTCTGTCCGTCATATATGTTTCAACCGAGCAATGCCGAGTATATACAGACAGACGGTAATAAAAGAATGACTATATTTTTAATTGAATTAGATGGGTTTTACTATTAACTATTTTACATTTTAACGTTCTAGATTTCGAATCGCGCATTATCTGTATGAAATATAATTGATATGAGGTTCGGTTTCTCATCTGAATATGCTACGTTATGCTGTAGTGCTTTACTTTTTAACGGTGTCATCTACTTAATCGGTTAAATGGGGTTTCAAGTTCTTTACGAATAGATATAAGACAATTAGTTGTTTCACAAAAAAACACTTGACGTAGTTTTATAAAAAGGAATAACAATTTATTTTCTGCTCAATCCCTTCTCAATGTACAAGATAGAGAGAGAGAGAGAGAGAGAGAGACAGACAGACAGACAGACAGAGATAGAGACAAAGGTGGGGCGTGTTGAAGTTCTGTGGGTGACACAAAATCACAACTGGTCGTCTCGGTGTCCTTGTCTCTAACTGACTTCTTCCTTGGCTGGCATTTGTTTTTATTTAAAAACACTTTAAATAGGAATTTCATTTTTCTATGCAGCATTCCACTAGTCAAAATTCGTCGTAGGGCAAATTTCAATATGACTGTTTTCAAAACTTGAAATTGAAGAATGTTGATTTCAAAGCTTCTACACACTTTTTGCAATTGTTATGTTTTTTGATGGCATTTCTTGGTTTGAAGAATGCCAAAATATTAGCGTGTGTACATCTAGCTCCATATGCGTGTGTGCTCAACTAGTAATAATTCCGGCGTTGCCCAGAATACTATTCCGCAAATATAATAATAGTAAGTGCAGTGTAGGTTGACTTTTTAAGCCTTGAAAGTATTACTAAGTGTTTCGGGAACTCATCCATGCAATAAAGAGTTAGCTTAGCGTTGTAAGTATACTTTCATCATCCGCCATCTTGGCATTACTTACTACTACGGTTGCTCTTTGTATATGATGTGTTTGATTAAATATATTTTACACTTTCTCTCTTATGTCCGAGTCAGGGTTTTCCTTAATGACACTACCAGGTTCGCAACAACTTGGCGACTAGGGATTTCAGCTTTCCAAGGGGATATGCATAACACTAATTAATGCCAACAAATTACTTCATCACGTATTTGTGGGCACCCGTGTGTGTGCGTATGTGTTTGAAACGAACAAGATCGAACCGATTGCATTTTATCGTTCTCCATGGCCAACATTTCTATTGTGTGATTTCAATTAGAAAATCATCCGGTTTCGTTCTGCAAAAAAAGCTTTTGTGTGTCGTTACGTACATTTTGTGATAGTTTCAGAGATTCACCTTAAAGATATGCAATTTTCAAAATGGTCATCTTTCAGATTAATTTCTTCGCCGGCCGAACGGAATTCAAAAATTGTAGAGCTAACAAAAGGGACAAAAGTTTTTTAAATGACACCAGAAAAAAAAATGTTTTTCTTTATGGATTTCCTTATTCCCATCTCATGATATATTTTATATGAGAAAGTCAAGATAATTAGTCTCTAAAAATGAAAAAAAAAAAGATCATAAATGTTAGTTTCCCATATAACGCTGAAAAAATCATTCTCTATCCCATGATTAAAATTATATCTATCTATCTATCGCTCTCTCTCTCTTTCTCTCTCTCGCTCTCTCTCTCTCTCTCTCTCTCTCTCTCTCTCTCTCTCTATATATATATATATATATATATATATATATATATATATATATATATTTAAATAAGGAAATAAATTTATTTTTCTTCTTTACCTGCACTTGGAGCGTTGTGCGTTAGTTGAAAATTGAAAATAACTACGTATATAAATGGATACGTTTTTAAAGCTAAAACAACACATATTTTGACAAACACTTTATTTGTTTATATCAAACATATTTCGATGCTAAACATCCTTATCAACGAAGAGTCTGCTTTTTTTTTCTTTTTCTTGGCCGCATGGTGTCATTCTGCGTGCGAGAGTGTTGTCAGTAGTCTGTGGGTCTTGGTATCGGTTCGATATTTAAATATATATATATATATATATATATATATATAATATTTTTTTATTTATATAGACAAATATAACATAATCGCTACACTGAACATGCTAATGTTTCGAACAATTGCTTTGCAAAAAACTAAAAATTACTCGTAAGACGATGCAAGTTTATTTCTTACTAAGACAACTGATCTTCAAATGAAGAATGTGAAATGTATATGTATTATATTTTGATATGTTGCTCTATTTTGTTGCGCACTTTTAATAACCTCGTTTTAATTCAGTAATTTTATCTCCTGAATACGTTTAACTTACTATATTATCTAAGATTTCTTGCTGATTTTTTAATGATAAATACAGTTAAATAGCGGCTTCTTCTCGGAGCTCATTTTTACTTAAAAAATCGCCCATAATTTATTTGCACGTATATAATATTTTTTTTAATTTTTTTTTTTTTATTATTTATAAAACAGTAACCATACGCACATGCATGTTTCGACGTAACACCCTCTTCAGCGTAGCTTGACTGCTTCTCGGAATGGTTACCTCGAAACATACATGTACGTAGATTGAGAAGTAAGCGCATTCTGGAAGGGACTCTATTATTTGTAAAAAAAAGTGTCCGGTCAAGCATATTAGCATTTCTCATTATGGTCGCCTCATGCGATTTGCAATATATAACCTCCTTCGAAAATAGAGTAGGCAAAACCTTGGAGAGTGGACCCGGTAGAACTGCACAGAACTACCGTTACACCAAAATCCACAAGAATAAGAGATTTCGAGAATGGTTTTATCTCTGTTGATCTTGGGTGTCGATTAAATTAACAGATCAAAAGTCCGTGTTCATAGTTACCGACATTCACTCATTAGATAACTACTGTCAATAATTTTCCCCACTTTTATCTTTGCCTAAATCCAAACGTAGATTCCATCAGCAAAGCTTCTTTCTTAGAACTGCACGCCAGTGGAACTCTCTGCCGCTTGCCTGTTTCCCACCTGACTAAAACTTGGACGTCTTCAAGTCCAACATAAACAAACTCCTGACAAACCGCCCCCTTAAGTAAGACACTGTATCTAAACACCCAATACTAATGATTACTACAATACTATCTCATTGATTGCTGTACACGCAATAACCCTTATCCCTGAGTGGCCTTTGGCCCTTGATAAGTGGTGAACCCCATGTAAAAAAAGAAATATAAACTGATTTAGTAAAACTAATTTTTAATAATAAATTAACTCATTTTTTTCCGATTTATAATTTTAATTATTGAAAACAAAGTTTAAATTTAGCATTAACTGAAATATATTAAATTATTAATTATATTAATATCATATTATACATATATATATATATATATATATATATATATATATATATATAAGTGAACATGTATGTCTGTCTGTGTACATTTCTCTACCAAATAACTGACATACAGGGTATTGAGATTTGGGAAAATATTTTCAATGTGTTTTCGGCCAGACATTTTGCTGGTATTAGTCAAAGTTTAACGATTTGACCTTCAATAACTCTATCAACTCCTCCGTCAATTTTGGGTGTAAGCACTTGAAATTTTAGATATAGGTTCCTTGAACATGGATCTTACTTTATAATTTGATTGGAGCCGAAAACAAGAAATGCTAAGGGGTTAAAATTTGGGTCAAAGTTAAAATAAAATTTACCTCTCAGTTCTCTACGAAATTACTGAGCCAATTTTTGATCTAAACATTTGAAATTTTACATAAAGTGTATTCAGACATAGAGCAAGCTTTTTAATCGGTTTTACGCCGAAGAGTTGGCTGCCAAAGGGTCAAAGTTAAAAAAGTTTGACCATTGCGATCTCCAGCAAAATATCAAGCCAATTTTGAGTTTAAATATTTAAAATGTCACAGAAAGGGCATGCAGAAAGATCTTTAATCAGTTTTGGGGCGAAAATGTCGCTTACAAGAGGTCAGAGTTTATGAGTTGACATTTGCAGACTCTACCAAATTCCTCCGCCAATTCTGGGTTTAAACGCTTGATATTTTAGATGTAGGTTATTTGGACATGTGTCAAACATTTTAATTTGATTTGAGCCCAAAACAATAAAATTTAAGTTGTCAAAATTGGAGTCAAAGTTTTAAAAAATTATATCTGCTGCCTCTACCAACTTTTCTCAATGGTAATTAAGGAAGCTTATTATATAAAAAGGCATTAGATTACACACGCACACTTTTTTAATATATACATTTGAACATAAAGTTATGAACAGTAGATAGGACTCGAGCAAAGCCGGGCTGAACTGCTAGTGA
The DNA here is from genome assembly GCF_053919585.1 of Euprymna scolopes. Lineage (NCBI taxonomy): Eukaryota > Metazoa > Mollusca > Cephalopoda > Sepiida > Sepiolidae > Euprymna > Euprymna scolopes. The sequence continues at coordinate 16,883,851 of NC_136515.1, forward strand.
ACAATATTATTAATATTCAATTATATCAATATTCCATTATCCCATATTCAATACTTGGTGAATTGTTTAACATGCATTTTATAAGTTTAATTTATGAAAATGAAAATACAGAATTAAAGTAAAAAGGTTATTAAGATAAGAAAAATCATATAAGATTAAATCCTCGATTTAAAGAATTTTACTATTTTAGAGAATGCAGCCAGAAGTATAGGTCACCAAACGAAGTCTTATTTTACCAGAAACTATAGCTCTATTATTGTCGTGACATAATATAATTTGTTTACTAAAATGTAAAAAATTTTGTTTTTTACATTTTCACCCTAAACAAGGCATATTGCCACTTTGTTGTAGGGGGCTACTATCAGGAACATGGGCATCAGGGGTACTGTGTAGGGAGTTGGACAGCAAGATGTCGGTTCACGTTGCCCTTGAACTTCTGCATGTCAGTACAGTTGTGGAAGCAGGGACCCAGCAGGGAATTCCAAAATCTAGCTGTCCTGGGGAAGAAACTACTGAAGTAGAAAGCTCTCTTATATCTAGGGATCTCTATTGTGAAGGGGTGGGATTTATAATGTATATATAATTATTTCAACTGTTCAAACAACGTCGCACCTCACAAGAGGCAGGAAACTCAACATACTGGACATTCAGAACTCTAGTTTGCCCTAATTCGAGCTCCTTAGTTAGAATACATCCGGACTCTGAATTAAAAATCTGAGTCTCTTGCAAGCGCGGCAATTGCTCAGCAACCGCGGCACACAGAAAAAGGTCTATTAAATTGAATCAGATCAAGCTAAACGCGGCGAAATCCGACCATGGAATGAACCTACTTCGTCACGAACAAGGGGTGTGGCAATACAACCGACAAGAACCCCTGCCGCTGTCTCAAAAGTAGAAATTTTACACTCGATAAACCATGCTATCTAAAATGCTCACCTAGCAAGCAATTAGAAATATAGTTTTCAGAATGTGAAAGATGATATAATTAGAGATTGGATATATATATGGCACTAAGTCTGTGTTTGTCTGTGTGTGCATTCTTTCCATATGAACTCCAAAACGGATGTGAAAATGATATTGCAACCAATAGTAAAAGCTACAACACTAAATTAATTCATCAAGACCAGTGTTCTTTATGGATTGATATACATTGTCCTTTTTGTGTTATTTCCATGTTATTTACTATGTCAACACAATTTTAATAAGCCTCTCGTATCATTCTTCTTATAAATGTGATGCCAACGATGCCTCTAACGTGATCGTCCCATATAGCGGATCTTGGATATGAGCTTTAACTATATCCAGGGTGAAGCCCCAGCTTGCGGGCTTTGTGAAGTGTGGAGCCACCCTTGAATTACCATTGCTCTCAGGTCCACTCTGACCCGGAGTGGTAGAACTTGTAAGGTCCCCAACCATGGGTTAAATAGAAACCGACTTGAAAACAACAAATATCTATATAATTATTGTTGTGGTGGCAACCACTTATTTGCCTATGCGAATAACATAACACTATAAATGGCAAGCCTAGGTTGGCCTTGGTGTGTCTTACTCAAATGCCACCAGAAGTGACGCCGAAGAGCGTACATGTCCTCCCACCAAGACTCTCTGACTCGACACCGTCATTTGTACATATTGTAAATATACCTTTTCTTTAATACACTTATTATTGTGTTATCTTGTTGTTTGTGTCTTCATTGTATTTCCTTACTAATTATTGTTCAACCTTGCAACCACAACAGTTGGCGACGAGATATGAAGCGTCAAATATAACAGTTTGACGAAGAACTATTTAAAAAAAAAAAAGTACAACGCAAAGGTTGACCATTTTTTTAAGGAATGCAAAGTGTTGACGAGCAAACGGATTTTACGCTAAAGAGAAGTTTCAACTCAAGTGAAAAAAAACTCTAACGTGGCAAAAGCGACAATTTACGCCGTTTTCTGGGAATCCGACTTGCAAACGAATGTAAAAGTGAATTTTTGTTTGTCGCTACACGACAAATCTTACTAAAGGACCAACTTGCAAACGAAAAGCGAACTTTGTTCTGTCGCAAAAAATGACAGGTCAGACACATATTACGAAAAGCAAGGAAGTAACCCACGAAAAAAGTTCACCAGTGGATTCTAATTACTGTTCTCCGTAAACAAAACAACAACTAAAGGACTTTTTAATTAATGTTTTGGTTGACGTCGGTACTAAAAGGAATACCACAGCTAAAACTAAAATTCAAGGAAAGGATTTTTTTTTCTTGAAGTTGTCACTGAATAACGGATAATACAATAAAACGTCACGGAAAAAAGGTAATCTCAATTTAAGAGGTATTTTAATTGCTAAAATACTAGAGAAAAAAAACTCAAAGAATTAAATGTACGGCATACATTTATTCAATTGTGACTCGAAAAAAAAACCCAAACTTTTATTTTGTGGAAAGAGTTACTTATTAGTAAGTGCCTAAAAACGGAAAGTCAATTCCATTTCGTGATTCCAGATAAACCTGTTTTATTTTTTTTTTGCAGCGTGACTCGCAAAAAGAATATATTATTGCAAGCAGCGATATTATTATTGAAAACAGGAGCTTACAGCAATTTGCTTTTTTGTTGTAACCCAAACCAGTGTATATGGTACATGGTACAATATTTTTTTTAACTACACACTAAACAAAAAAATAAATAAATAAATAAAAAACATAGAAGACTTATCAAAAATGTTCATGCAATTTTTACAAGCACAGGCTGAGCGGGATGAACGCAGGCAAGCTACACAAAACGAGCTTTTGCAAACACAAATACAGGCACAGGCTGACCGCGAGGAAAAGAGAGAGGACAGATTATTGAAAAGGCAGCAGGAACAAGAAGAAAAGCAGAAAATGGCGCAATTAAAGCAGAAAAAACTGCAATTAGAACAGGAAGAAAGGCATAAGAAACTGCAATTGGAACAGGAAGAAAGGCATTAGAAACTACAATTGGAATATGAAGAAAGACAAGAGGAACGTTTTGCTAAAACACTGGAACTACTAAAGAGTAATCGAGAAAATGTCGATAGTGTTAATTTCTCCCATACAACTATTTTTAATAGCATGGACACATTTCATTATGTGCCTGAGGAAGAGAAGAATTTTGAAGCATACTACATAAGACACGAGGATGTTTTTCAATTGGACTGTAAAAATATGCCAAATAGTCAAAAAGTGAGCCTCTTACTCAGAAAATTGGGTACATCAGAACACAGCAAATTCGTAGATTACATATTACCTAAAAAAAACTGCGGAATTTGAATTGATGGAAGCTGTAAAATTACTAAAATAATTATTTAATCCAAATATATCTCTTTTTCATAAAAGATGGCTGTGCATGAATCTAAGAAAGATGGACAACCAAGATTATTTGATATACGCATCAGTTGTCAATAAAAACTGCGATAATTTTAAGCTTGCAGAACTAACGGTAGAAGATTTTAAATGTCTAATCTTCGCTCAAGGGTTAGTTTCCACGAAAAATGCAGAAATACGCAGACGAGTGTTGTCTAAGCTGGAATCTGAGCAAGATTTAACCCTCCAGAAACTAGCAGAGGACTGTGAAAGGGTCATTACACTAAAAAAGGATTTTAAAAAATATAGAAGAATCCGGAGTGGCATATGTAAGCAAAGTTAGAAAACCATACGCACCAACCAAGAACTTTACAAAGAAAAGCAATGGAAGGGGATATTCCAAAGGTATTAACCATAAATATAGTACACAATATAACAAGCCTTTTCCTAGATATAACTGTAAGAGATGTGCAGAAAAGTATTGGGAATCAGATTGTCCTTATAAGAATAAAAAATGCTACATTTGTAAGAAGGTGGGACACAAAAGCGATTGCTGCAGATATAAAGATTACACCAGAAAGAGAGTACAGCAAACAAAATCAAATACAAAATTAGACAAAGATCGGCGAAAATACGTAAAAGTGGAAATATTTAAAACATCAATAAAGTTACAACTCGACTCCGGCTCCGATGTTTCTATAATAAACCTGAATACGTGGAAAAAGTTGGGAAAACCGGCCATGATGAAAACTAGTGAAGCAGCCCGGACGGTAACTGATGGGGATATAAAATTTGAAGGAGAAGTTGTCCTCCCGATAAAGTTGAAAGGGATTTCGAAGAAATTAAAAATATTCGTACTAAAAAATAGTGAAAATCTGTTTGGAATAGATTTAATTGAGAAATTCGGACTATGGGATAAGCCAATCAATACATTCTGTAAAAAATTAGAATGTTCTTCTCCAACAACAGTAAATATAAAAGACGATTTAAAAGAATAATTTTCTGAGGCATTCACGACTAACTTAGGTCGCTGCAATAAATTCAAGGTCTCGTTTGAATTTAAAGAAAACGCCAGCCCAATTTTTAGAAAAAAGCGAAATGTTCCGTTCGCTGGGTTGGAAAAGATTGATAAAGAATTAAATAGATTGGAACAGACGGGAATTCTATCAAAAATAGAACACAGCGAGTGGGCAGCCCCCACCGTATACGTAAAAAAAAAAGAATGAAGAAGTTAGAGTGTGCGCAGACTTTTCGACCGGGGTCAACTCCCTATTAAAAGATCACCATTATCCCCTACCAAGCCCAGAGGAAATATTCACGAAGTTGAATGGGGGTAATATCTTCTCCAAGATAGACTTGAGCGACGCGTATTTGCAAATACCGGTCAAGGAGAATTGCTCAAAAATACTATGCATCAATACGCATAAGGACTTATACAAACACAACCGATTGCCTTTTGGAATCAAAGTAGCGCCTGCCATCTTTCAGCAAGCGATGGGCACCATGCTAAGTGGTATTGAGTGCGCATGTGCATACCTGGACGACATTGTTGTCAGGAGCAAATCCCTAGAAGAACATAAGGAACATTTGAAACAAGTATTTACTCGAATACAAGAATTCGGCTTTAAAGTAAAAGAAAGTAAATGTGACTTTTGTATGAGCGAAATTAAGTATCTTGGACACATAATAAACAAACATGAACGACGTCCAGACCCAGACAGATCTGCGGCAATAAAAAAATATGCCAGCACCCGATAATGTAACAATCTTGCAGAGTTTCTTGGGACTCGCAAATTATTACCAATCTTTTATTGAAGGAATGCATTACTTGCGAGCCCCCTTAAATAATCTGCTTAAAAAGGATACACCGTGGAACTGGACGCAAGAATGTCAAACCGCTTTTGACAAAATAAAGAGGGCACTAACATCCGAATTATTCTTAACGCACTTTGACACAAACTTAAAAATAGTCGTCGCTAGTGACGCGAGCTCCTACGGCTTAGGAGCATGCATTCAACATATTATGCCGGATGGGTCTAGAAAACCAATAGCACACGCTTCGAGAACGCTGATACCAGCCGAAAGGGCATATTCACAAATCGAAAAAGGAAGCGTTGAGCATAATCTTTGCCGTGACTAAATTTCACCGATATTTATATGGTAGACAATTCATACTTGAAACCCACCATAAACCGTTAGTCACGATCTAGGGATAAAAAAAAAAGGATTGCCGGTATACACCGCAAATAGATTGATGCGCTGGGGTACAATACTACTTAATTACGATTTCCAGCTACAGCATCTAGCATCAAAAAAGATTTGCCATGCGGATGGACTGTCAAGACTGATACCACAGAAACACAATCTGGAAGAATCAGTCATTGCAGCAATTCGGACAAATGTTGAAGTAAAAAATATGGTAGCAAACATCATTAAGAAACTACCCGTAACTTTGTCGGACATTAAAAGGGAAGCCGAGAAAGACGAATATATAAAGGACATAAAAGAGAAAATTATAACGGACACAAAGGTGCAGAAAGTTTTCTCCATATGTGACGATGTGTTACTGTACAGCGAGAGAGTGGTAATACCCAAAACATTGCAGAATAGGATGTTAAGAGATTTCCACACAGGACATCCGGGGATAAATCGAATGAAGTCGTTAATGAGAAGCTACGTGTACTGGCGTAACATGGACACTGACATAGCGACAACAATTGATAAATGTAAAGGATGCCAGTTAGCGGCAAAATCTCCACCTATAGTACACAAACCTTGGCCGAAAACCGACCAACCATGGTCGAGAATCCACATGGACTTTGCTGGTCCAGTAGGTGAAAACTATTATTTAATTGTAGTGGATAGTTTCACAAAATGGCCGGAGGTAATGCGTTGCAGGAATCCAACAACGAACAACTCAATAAGGTTCCTACACGAGTTGTTTGCAAGATTCAGTGTACCAGACACACTGGTCACTGACAACGGAACGCAGTTCACATCCGCAGAGTTTAAGGAATTTTGCGACACGTTCCGAGTGAAGCACATCACGACTCCGCCGTATCATCTAAGGTCGAACGGCCTCGCGGAAAGGTTCGTGGGCACGCTAAAACGAGCGTTAAAGAAATCCATTGGAACACCAACAGAAAAGGCTTTGCAACAATTCTTGCAAGTATATAGGATTACATCACATCCTAGTACACCATCAAACATATCACCAGCTGATCTAATGTTTGCCAGAAAGGTAAAATCACGTTTGACAAACTATTGCCAAGGCAGGCAATGATCCGAAACACTACACACACGAGAAGAAAGAAATATAACTCGGGAGATCGAGTATATTTTAAGTGCTACAGAAATAACACATCTTACTGGGAATGTGGAGTACTGGATAAACGCATTGGTGATTGTACATACATGATTAAAGGTCCACAGAATATACATAAAAGGCACCTAAATCAGATAAAAACACGTCATATCCAAGATGATGATGATACGACAACAGTCGAAGAGGAGGACACCATAGATATCATATAGTAATCTTTTAATTTGGAACCGCCTCAAAATGCACCTGAACCCCGAAGATCAGGTAGGTAAAGAAAAGTGAATGAACCATTAATGGTAAACCCAAAAAGAAAAAGATATTGAAATCTGTGTGACTTCAAATCTTGGGAGGGGGGTGTTGTGGTGGCAACCACTTATTTGCATATGCGAATAACATAACACTATAAATGGCAAGCCTAGGTTGGCCTTGGTGTGTCTTACTCAAATGCCACCAGAAGTGACGCCGAAGAGCGTACATGTCCTCCCACCAAGACTCTCTGGCTCGACACCATCATTTGTACATATTGTAAATATACCTTTTCTTTAATACACTTATTATTGCGTTATCTTGTTGTTTGCGTCTTCATTGTATTTCCTTACTAATTATTGTTCAACCTTGCAACCACAACAATTATAAAACTCAAATGACCTTGCACCGGGTGCTGTAACCCAACATCCGGTTTACGACTTCCGGTTGCGCATGCGTACATAAAAAATCAACGCGACAATAAAATGTTTTATTTTACTGTGTACGTTTTCAGCGTCCCAATTTTTTTCGCGTTTAAATTATCCAAATAAACAATTATTAAGACTTTCTGCATTTGTTTTTTACATTGTTTATTTCCGTATTACGTTTAAGTTATATTAACGCAATTTTCTTACAAATAAATCTTCTTTAATGACAACCGTAAAAACATTTTGCAATTATCAATTAACCACCGCCCTCCCTTTTTTAATTCATGTTCCATTTTTAATACACCTTTCTTAAAAATACATTCATACATTTTTCTACACAACCAACATAAATAAATAACACCGAACATATGTTTTTTTAGATTTGTGTTACAAATAAATAATCAACGCGACAATAAAACGTATTGTTTATTGTGTACTTTTTCAGCGTCCCAATTGTTTTTTTTTTCGCGTTTAAATTAAAAGATATATAAAAATTAAAATTTAACTTTAAGTATTATGGTACCCGTTCAGTGCACATTTACCGATAAGTATGGCAAACCACTTTTAATTCAATATATGTAAGTTTCTTTTTTTCAAAAATAAACAATTATAAACAGAACGACTCATAGAAAAATATCCATATTCTTTTTTCATTTTAATATACTTTCACAGAAATGTTTCTGTTATGTCACACAAAACTATTTTCTTTACGTCACAAGTGTCACGCTCGTGCATTAATTCCATAACTAATATAACATACTGACCCAACAGGTCACGGGTAGCCTAGTATTCTATTAATTTTTTTCCAAATCTTTGGATTCTGCTTTCTCTTTTGTATAGTTTTCTAATTTTTACTTACCGTGACGTCATTTTTCACATAGCTCGGTATTTGCATATAGCCGTCATATGCGCATCCGCACTCTGTTATACTATTTAACATCTTCTATTAAAATCTTTTTTTACGTAAGTATCTACACTTGTCAGAGGCCTCTCAAGGACAAGAATTAAAGGGTGTACAATAGTAAATTGGACAATATATTAATCGTTAGCAATGGGAATTCGGTAAAATTTATTAATTTGAACGGCTCATCAAGAACTTTTTATATTGGATTTGAAGACAACCATACTGTAATCAGCTGGAAGACAGTTCCAGTGCCATGCAGTTCTAAGAAAGAAGCTCTGTTCATTGAATCTGCGTTTAGGTTTAGGCACAGGTAAAGAGTGGGGGGATTTTTGATAGTGTTTACAGCTAGACAAGTGTTTCTTGCGAACGTTTCGCGAGGGAGGACCATGGATTGAAGCTCAGTCTAGCACTTGCCATAAAAATAAAGATAAAGAATAGATAAACTCGCAACATCTCTTCCGTGACAAAGAAGTTACAGAGAAGAGAAAAGGACATCTCCTATGAGGCTACAAAGTCTATTTTGAACTCTATCAAGGCAGGATAAATCCTTTTTAGCAGTCCCTGCCCAGATGTGGCAACAGTATACCATCCTTAGACTACCTGGCTCTTATATAGATAGATAATTGCATTAGCAGTGAGTTATCTACTGGATTGATAGTAGTATCCCACCATTTTGCCAGCAGCCTTGGCAACGGATTTGATGCATGTGTTCCATTTTTACAGCCCAGAACACGTCGAGCAACGCTCCTAGTCTTATATAAACTAGCAAAGATGCATGCCAATCATAAACTCATGACGTCATTTCCGGGTTAAACGTGAAAAAACAATTATGAAAATGCATGAACGTTATTGATTTGATTATCGAAATAAACAGTTTTCATGGATTTTTTTTTTTTTTTTTTTTTTTTTTACTAATTGCATTTGCTTAGGAGCGAACGTTTTTATAGCAACGTTCTTTTTTTATATTTGCCATTGAAGGACAAACAAACACTCTTTGTTTTGGCAAATTTCGTTTGCAATTTGTTCGATTCCGTGCAAAGCTTTGTTGATCAAAGTGAAGCTGAAACAGTTTTGCAATAGTGGAATAATGTTATTAGTCTTTTGTAATTAATCCAACCGAAAATGAAATAAATACGTGTGTTTATTACATTGAGAATTGGAAGTGAGCGAATGTACACATATAATGTATATACACCTTCTTGCCGACATAAGAATAAACTCTTTATACACGGGTGTTGTCGTTGTTAATCCATATTCTTGATTGATTGTGATAGTGGATGAGAATATCTATTAACGTAGATAACTTAATGCGTTAACAAAAACTGGGGATGATAGAAAGACTTTTAACGTGCGGACTATGCGTGGGTGTGTAAGAGAGAGAGAGAGAGAGAAAGAGAGAGAGAGAGGGGGGGATACAATTACTACTATCAATAATTTCCTGAATTTTTATCTGTCTAAACCTAAACGCACATTAAGTTTCTTTCTTAGAACTGCGCGCCTGTAAAACTCTCTTCCATTTGCCTGCGACTGTTAACTATATTATGATTGTCTTCAAGTCCAACGTAAACAATCTCTAAAAAAACCGACCCCTTACGTAGTCCAATTTACCAAACTTATTAACGTTTACTACGATAGTATCCCATTGACTACGGTGCACTTATAAGCGTTAATCCTGGAGTGGCGTCCAGGCCTTGATAATTGTTGACACTTTTTACAAAGTATATAAAAAGAACTTCGTTTCTGTGTGTGTCTGTGTGTTTGTACGTGTCTGTGTTCGTTTCGTCGAGTCATTTCCACACCATAGGTACTTTATGAGCATATCTATTAATATAGATAACTTGAACCATTAACAAACATTGAGTAATACAAAGTCTTTTAACATGTGAACAAAGAGAGAGGGAAACAGGGAGAGAGAGAGAGAGACAGACAGACAGACAGAGACATATAAATTATTAAATTATAAAATATGTAAAAGACATTTATCTGTATACGGGTCTGTGTGTTTCTATGTTGTAAGTTCTTCCCTACAGCATCGTACACTCCTAGGGCGATTTTTATGAAATTTCTAAATGAAGGTACTTTAGTATATATATATATATATATATATATATATATATATATATATATATATATATATATATATATATATATATATATACTTGTGTGTATACGAATGATGTCAGCAAACTCGTTCTCGACGATTGCGATTAATTAATACAACTATGGCTCAAAAGAGGCAGGCATGAGGGCCGCCAGGAGCACGTGCAGGACGGTCACCTACAATACCCCCCACACATATATATATATATATATATATATATATATATATATATATATATATATATGTATACACACGTACACAGTCCTGCACATCCGCTAGTGACTGTGTCTAGGCCGTAGTGCCCCGGACCATAACCTGGAGGTTTCTGACCCTTTATTTCCATTGATGCCTATATCTACATGAGTCCCCATTGAGTGTTTGCTTGCTGTTTTAGGCTACAGCCAGCCTTTTTATTATCGAGATGCACGCTGATGATATAATGTGTATTCCATTACATATCAAGTAATGCATGTGCTTGAAGCTTTTTATAGTGAAAAAAGACTTTGCAACGAGACAATCCCACAACTGCCACATTGAACCAAAAAAGAAGAGCAAGTCAACATTATTGGATGCAGCAGTTGCCGCAGGTTTTATATCAGAGTTTTCCTTCTCCAAGAGAGGTTGCCTTCACCAAGACTTCCGGGGCCGTCTCCACCCATCGTTCCATTTGATCCATGACTGGGGCTTGAGCTGCTTGGCACCAGAGCATATTCCACATGCCAGTGGGTCATGTATGCCGCAGGTTACAGGGCCTAAGCTCCTCTGGAGGTTTCTTCCAGGGTTACCTCACCCTTAGCCTTTGGTTAAAAGAACATTGGCCCACAAGGCAGTGTATAGGTAAAAAATAATTATATATATATATATATATATATATATATATATATATATATATATATATATAATTATTTTTTACGTATACGAATGATGTCAGCAAACTCGTTCTCGACGATTGCGATTACTTAATAAAACTCTGGCGCAAAAGAGGCAGGCATGAGGGCCGCCAGGAGCACGTGCAGGACGGTCACCTACAATACATATATATATATATATATATATATATATATATATATACACGCACACACACACACACATATATATATATATATATATAACTACTTCATTTATTCGCATAAATTTAATATACGAAAGTATAGATTCATGCGTAAACTTTAAGTATTTACTTCAAAAGTGCTCAATACGTAGGTAGAGCTAGTTAGTAATTTATAAAATATATATGGCGATTAAGCTACACTTGTTAACGAGCATCTCTCCCCCCCTCTCTGGCTTTCTTACTCTTTCTATTTTCTCTCTCTGTGTCTCTATAAGAGAATAGAGAAGGAGAGAGGGAGATAGAGAGAGAGAGAGAGATAGAGGTGAGTAAACGTGGAGGTAGACACGTTTACCAGAACCAAAGGTCAGCTTACCAAATTACGTATGTGTGACGTGGTTGGCTAGATCTGTGAGATTTGATTTGAGCTTTGAAGAAGACGGACGTTTTTCCGTGGTCTCCCCCTCTTAACTGGGGAGGGGGGAGACAACGCTGACGTGTGTGAAGAAGAACCACACAAGCAGATTTCACTTTACACCTGCTGCAGGACCTCTGGGGAAAGTGAAATAAAATCTATAAAAAACATTCATCGTCTTGGAGTGATAAATCTTCGTCAAACAGGTATCAAGTCTCCCTCCAGGATGAGAAATTTCCAGATGGTTCAACAGCGAGAAACAGAGGTAGGTTCAGAAATTACATGTCACACACACGATTCCCTTTATGTTAATCAAACACACAACCATTTATATTAGAGACAATCACACGGAATCTTTCTTATGTTATATAGAAAACGTAAAATGTGCCCCTAAATGAAGAACTCTATATAACATATTCAAATGTAACGAAAGCTCAATTTGGTACCCCTCAATGATAACCTCAATGAAGAACGAATATATAACACACTGAACATTCTGCGTTTCATCCAACTATAGGATTCGTCAGGCTTATGCGCGAATTCTGTCGTTGCTTCTTGTTTTTATATATGTTGAGGATTTCTAGTCGGCCAATCAGCTTTCTAGTATCCACCGCGCCCCTTCCTACCAGCCAATGGGCATGCATTTTATCAAACAAAGGATCTGTTTTAGAACTAGGTTAGTGGTTTTAGGTAGTCGTTCTCCTTTTTTTATATACATATAAATATACCTATGTGCACAAACAATGCACATACATATGCATATATACACATATGTAGAAAATCACATACATATACATATATACACATATGTAGAAAATCAGTTCTAATAAATAATGTAGCGCATAAGCCTGACGAATCCTATAGTTGGATGAAACGCAGAATATTCAGTGTAGCTTAATCGCCATATATATTTTATAAATTACTAACTAGCTCTACCTACGTATTGAGCACTTTTGAAGTAAATACTTAAAGTTTACGCAAGAATCTATACTTTCGTATATTAAATTTGTGCGAATAAATGAAGTATATATATATATATATATATATATATATATATATATATATATATATATATATATATGTGGGGGGTATGCGTTTATAGACATATGTAAATATATTTATATACATATATAAGTATATATATGTATATATATATGTAGATATATGCATATAAATATATATGTATATATATATATGTGTGTGTATATACATGTATATATGCATACATAATGTCAAAACATTGTTAATTCACTGCCCGCATAACATCATACGCAAAACGCAACGGTTAGAAGCTCTGACTGTTGTTTAGGCGATCGGGTTTCGATCCTGACGAGATAGTGTCTTGTCTAGGCGCACTGATGAGCTGTGAAACAGTACTGTATGTGGATTACTATATATATATATATATATATATATATATATATATATATATATATATATATATATATATATATGGTTCCGTTTAATCTTCATAGTCTATGAATATTCTCTGTAAGTGTTCCCGCGCGTCTAATTGTGAGGTAACGGTTGCAATTATCGTTTGCCATTTCGTTATTTAAATAGAAAAGAACATTCCAGGACATCTGGAAACAATGCCGATAAAAGCGGAGAGCACATACAGCGCCTGGTATTTCTAAACGCTCACCCATTTTAGTACTGACCAGGCTCAGCGTCACTTAACTTAACGGTAACTGGTGCTCTGGCGATTGTGATTAAAATTTATTTAAAAATATAATTAATCATATGTTTTTTTTATTTTTCATTATCTATTGTATTTTTTTTATTTAAACCTGAATTTGACAAAATTACAAATTTCGTGATTGCTTTTAAAACACTGGTTCGGACTCTTTCCGAGCATCGGAATCTACAATGAGATAATTTACGACTTTAATTCCGATTTTTTGTATTTGTTCTTTTCGGCTTACGTTCTTGCTTTTGCAAAAATAGGAGGAATATTCTCTGGTTTGAATAAATTTCGGCGTTTTAATTCTAACCTTAGAAATCCGAGGAAAATACGTTTTGTTTGCGGTGAAGACTTGCATTATTATTATTCCGCTCTTTGATTAGAGTTGGCCACGTACATTATTGCACGATTCCTACTCACCCTTTCCAAAAGCCACTTTCTTCTTTTCAAGAAAATAAATGATGCACAAAAAAAAAGAAAAAGAAAAACCTACGCGAGTGATGCCAATATTGAGATATTCAATTCTTCAGATCCGTTGCACTTCTTTTATTTTTATTTGCCAGGGAATTTAATTCTTCGAGATCGTCAACTTTGCATAGGAATTAAAGCAGTATTAGCGGGAAAGTTTTATTCGTTACATCCATTTGTTCACTGGAATGGCGTGCAAATTTGCAACTCGTTCGGACACAATGAATTTTGCTTAATGCAAGAATAAAAAAATATCAAGAATTAAAAAAAAATGCATCATTAACATGTAAATTGCATGTGAATTGCACATGCATGTGAACCGACATCTGGAATCTACGACGCGAGAATTCGAAGTTTTTCGAAATTTAAGTACAACTTACAACACACGCGCATCGCTAATGTGATAGTAACTTTATAAATATACTAGAAGATAGACCCGGCGTCCATTTTGTCAAAAAATAAAATAATTTAAAAAAAACACAAAGACATGCGAGTATTATGTATTTTGTAAAACAGTTCACATCTTGTAAGTACAAAAATATTGTAGCTATGATGAAAACAAAAACATAAAGACAGTACGTCCAGTACGATAACCATTAGGTCAGCTTGCTACCATCTTAAAAAGGGTGTTCTCAAACCTCTTTATTCTTTACACAATGTGAACTCTTCGCGCATGCGCAGTCGCAGAACAGCTAAGAACTGATATATATATCCGATGAACCGCCCCCGAGTACCAATTTTTGTTTAATTTTGATAACTTCCGTATGAAACAATATTGAAGAGAATAAAAACCAGAATTATACAAAATCAAATGCACAAACAACAGGTTTAATAACAATTTTCGCCTTTCTTTTCTTCTGGCGAGAAGCATTTAGCTTAAAAATGCCATGTCCTAAACAGTTTTTCCTTTATGTACTTCTTCATGTTCCCTTATTTTTCTGATAACTTTATTCCTCATCTTTCAGTTAATATATTATATACATACATACATACATACATACATATATATATATATATATATATATATATATATATATATATATATATATATATATATATATAAGAAATAAAAATTACAATAAGTTTACCAAGGTAATCAAAATGGTAAACTTAAAATATATTATAAATATTAAAGAGTTAATATTTACAAGTAAAGCAATCTCAACCGGATGAAAAAGCTCAATAAAACCGAAAAGGAAATAGATCTTATAATATGAATAAATGATTAATAAAACATGTTAAAAACATCTTGAAAAAGAGTTAAAAACCTATTTAATTTAAAGAAGGGAGCCCATGTTTTTAACTCTTTTTCAAGATGTTTTTTAACATGTTTTATTAATCATTTGTTCATATATATATATATATATATATATATATATATATATGTATATATATATGTGTATATAAATATATATATATATATATATATATATATGTAAAATAAAATAAAAATTGCAATTAAATTTACCAAAATGATCCAAGATGGTAAAATTAAAGTATATTATAAATATTAAAGAATTAATATTTATAATTTTATCTCAGCCAGATGTAAAAGCTCGATAAAACCAAATAGGAGATAGAGCTTATAATACGAGCAAACAGTTAATAAAACATGTTAAAAAACACTTTGAAAAAGAGTTAAAAACAAATTAAATTAACTTTCTTGAAGTTATATATATGGATTTGACCGTCACTGGATTATTTATCTTCCACCAGACTATCCATTCACGTGTAATCACCTTTTTCTTCACCTTATTCCTTCTGCTTCAATTTTTTGTTATCAAGTAAGATCTTTGACTTACTTGTTGTTTCATCAAATACTTCTGCATGCAAAATCCGATCCAACATTTTGCTACTTCCTACCCTCTGATGAGAAGGAAAGTATTTCTCTGAAACTCCGTGGATTAAGGACTATCCACTTATCTAGTGTTTTCTTTTCAGATTAAATGTTTTTAACTGTTTTTCAAAATGTATTTTTAACATGTTTTATTAACTGTTTGATCGTATATATTTATATATATATATATATATATATATATATATATATATATATATAGTCATGCACATACTTTATTGTTTCACAGTTCATCAGGGCAGCTTGCCAGGATCGAAACCAGACCGCCCTAACGACAGTCGGAGCTTCTAACCGTGTATACTATTCGAGCTGTGGAATAACAATGTTTGACATTGTCCAAATACCTAAGCTCAATTTGTTTACACAAAGAACATCGCTTCATACGAAAATTTGTATAATACTTCCCAATATGCTTAATCCAAGATAGGGAGCATTACAGTCCTCAACATACAATACTGTTTCGCTGTTTCACGGCTTATCAGTGCCGCTAGGCAAGCAACTACCTCAATATATATATATATATATAGGCTTTATTCGAGAAAATATAAACCTAGATCTATTACATTGTTTAACTATATATATATATATATACATATATATATATATATGTGTGTGTGTGTGTGTGTGTGTGTGTGGGTGTGGATTTCATCAAAAATACATATATATATATATATATTATCTAAAAAATATATATGTGCATATATATATATTTCATCTAAAAATTATATATATACATTTTATCTAAATATATATATATATATTTCATCTTAGTATATATATATATGTGTATATATATATGTATGCATGTATGTACATATATATATTGATATATATATATATATATATATATATATATACTTTAATTTACATCTATACATATATATACTTTACTTTACATCTAAAAATTCTAGAAACTATTTTTATTAAGTCTTGGGGACCTTCTATTTTCGATGAAAATCTTTGGGATTTCCTGTAAATGCCCGGTCCTTGTTAATTTGCGGTGTAATGTTGTTCCTGTGTAGTTCTAGGGGGTCAACCCTTCCAAGCTTTGTAGATGTGTGGATAACTGTTTACACATATATGTTATGCATATAGATAAAGCTTTAACAGGACATATATAATTTAAGAAACAAACAATTCTTATAACAAAATGAACGGAACATCTTTTGGGGATATTACATCTTTCTAAACAGGAAAATATTGCCTCCATTCATCCGGGTTTTGGTTGACGAATCTGCAACAGCTTGAAAGAAGATTTCTTTCAAAGAAATAACCAGGAGTCTCCGTGTTTTTGTTCTTTTACAGAGTGTTTACCACTTATCAAGGCCCGGAAGCCACTCAGGGATAAAGGTTAATTGCAAATACATTACGTTAGTGTGGAGATTTGATGAAGTGTTTACTTAAGGGGGCGGTTCATTAGGAATTTATTAACGTTGGACTTGAACACATCCAAGTTGTAGTCAGGTGGGAAGCAGGCAGACGGAACAGAGTTCCACAGGCGTGCAATTCTAAGAAAGAAGCTTTGCTCATAGAATCCACGTTTTGATTTAGGCACAGATAAAGAGTGGGGAAATTTTTTACAGTGGATTCGGCTAGACGGGGTTTTTTCGTGAAAGATTGGCGAGGGGGACCAGAGATTGGAGTTCAGACGAGCACCTGCCATGGAAATAACGATAAAACAAGGATAGGCTCGCAACGTCTCTTCTGTGGGAGAGAAGTTGCAGGGTAGAGAAAAGGGCATCACCCACTTAGCCACGAAGTCTATTTCGTACTCTGTTTTTATTTTCAGAAAACTTTTATTCCAAATGATTTCGCTTTCACTGGCATACAAGGCTCTACCCCTGTAACTAGAAGACCCTATCTCCAACGCTCCAAATATCCCCGTCTTTTTTATAGCTCTTCGCTTAACTAATCACTGACTAATTTATCTCCACTATTGTGCTTGCTATTATGCCATACCTCACAGCTTTTAACGTGTGACTTTGAATCATGTTTTCGATTTGTAATTTTGAAACATATTAGTTTGAGTCTTTTAACATTCAATTTGTCAAGGTCTCATTTATGTTTTTTATCTGCTATTTTAAATTAGTACACATTTCACAAAAGACTATAATCATATTTGCTCTTCGTATACAAAGTAGTTCTGCATACCGACAAGAAATGTTCTTTTATCTAAAATATTTACTTTTTATAAATCTAACATCATCAAGATAACCCGGTGTAACCCCGGCATAATCTTACATAAATATTCGGACACAATGGATTTTGCTTTACGCAAGAATAACAAACTTTAAGAAAAGACGCACTTTAATGTGTAAAGTGTATGTTAACTACGCGTGTATGCAAAACGACCGCTAAAATGAACAAGAAAATTCGGAGAATTCTAGGAGTTAAATAAAACTTACAACACAAGTTGATGTATAACGTGTTATAATTCGTATTTTATATACAACTTGCACACGAGCGAATCAAAAAATGATGATGGTGCTTTGCCTTCAAAAATATATCGATAGTTATCTGTAACTCATTGATGCTTACAATTTGCGCTGTCGGTTCGACGACACCCTCCCAGTCGAGATTCTTATCTTGACAATCAGTTCGACAGAAACTTGGGCATTTTGGTGGCTTTTTATCTGGGGGGCTGGAACAATCGTTTTTTTTTTTTTTTATAATCCCGGGAGGTCTATCTTGTTAAGCTTTACGTCTTTTCTTTAGCGTGAAGTATACTCATTGCTTATTACTTGATGCGGCCTGACCGGGAAATACCGAAGAGTCTGCACAGGAAAAAAAAAGGGTCAGGCGCCTTTTTTTAAGAGAGAGGGGGACTTTACTTTCGCTAACTTTCGACAGTGTAACACCTTCTTTTGTGCACTGGAATAGCTTGCGAATTTGCGACCTGTCTGGACAAAAAAAAAATTGTGCTTAATGCAAGAAAGAAAAAGTGAATTAGCATATAAATTGCATGTGAATTGCATGTGAATTGCACATGCATGCGAAATGCACGACGCGAATTTTCGGTAAACTGAGAAAGTTAAATACAAATTTCGTTCCAAAAGTGACGCCTCCTACTTTGGACTACAACAGTTGAAAAGCTACGAAGACGAGTGTGGTGCCATTAAATGGAGCCATCCCTTGTCCACCAGAAGTTTTTTATTTCTACGTAGTCACTACCGTTCTCGATGCACTTTTGCTAAAAATGAAGGAGAGTCTTGATGTTTCGGTCATAAAAATTAGCGCCTGCGAAGCGGTCCATTTTTTTATAGTTGTGATTACTGCATTGTGGTTGCGGAAAGGTAATGCGTACATCAGAAGTGTAGAAAAGTGAAAATTTGATGGTGCTAGGTCGCGACTATACACTGATTACAAAAGATCCGTCCATCTAAACTTTATCACACGTTCCTTGGTCTTAAAACAAGTGTGTCGTTTGTCGTTTTGGTTTTGTAAACCAATATTTCCTTTTTCTCAGGCATTGTACGCGCAATTCGCGCCTTCAGTTTTGTCAACGTTTCAACGTAATAGTCCGAGTTACAATCAACCCTGGTTCCAAGAAATCCAGGATGGTTACGACCTTTCTGTCCAGTAGTTTGTCTAGATATGTTTACGTCTTAAACATTTTATTTGCTGGACACCGTAAGTGGTGTCCTGACATCGACTGCCGTTTGGCCTCCTGCTTTGAGTCATTACAACGCGTCTTATCACCAATGATATTAAAGTCCAAGTTTTCGTCACGTTCGGCTTTATACTGGTTCCACAAGTCCTGACAGAAATTCCGTTGCTGGTGTGTTTTGGTTCCGCGTGAACAGTTGCGGAATTCACGTAGCATATAACACGATGGGCTAGTCACCAGAATAGCCGCCAAGCAGTCAAAAGAAATGTTCTGGGAACTTGAGTGCCATCAGCTAGAATCAAAACCCAAACATTTAGTTCCACTGCTTATTTGCTACCGTACCACATAAAAGCAGAAGAATATTAATACTTAAAAAATAAACGCTGTATATTTGCATACGTAGACGTGCACTTTAAATCAACTTACGCTGCCAAGTTCTAATTGTTTTTAATTTTGACAACTTAGGAATTATTTTACATGATAAAAACCCAATTGAATTTGTTCCTATGGTCTGAATCCCTATGTATCAAGTTTCAATAAGTCGCTCAATAGGATTGAGAATATGAGCATCAGTTGCTTAGACATATTTTTGTCAGAGTTGAAAAGTAAAGTCATACCTGGGGTGTTGAGTGTGGCTGACTCGTTCATTCTCTCAGGATGACGTCTTTAGGTTGTTCCTAGAACTCCTCTTCAGGTACTGTATTCTTCAGGTATTCTTCAGGTTGTGCCATTAACTCCCTTTCAGGTACCGTTTCGACATTTAAGGCAGATTAAATGACACAATTGTAATATACATGTATTAAATCTTAACTATTTTTATACATAAATATATTACAATATTTTATAATTTTAAAAAACAATCAAAAAGAATTAGTACTTACACTTTTAAATTATGAACTTTTGATTTACCAGCGAAATATCTTTAAGCTAACTACTTAAGTGGTGCAAAAGAATAAATGGTTGCCCCCATCTCTGTTTTGCAGAGAAACAAAATGGCACAAGACAACAGTGACAGGTTAGAGTTAGGGTTAGGTTTAGGTTTAGGTTTAGGGTTAGGGGTAGGGATGAAGTTTTTATTACTCTGATCGACCGATTGATGACATCAGGAATTCAAACTTGGATCTACATGGTTAATCTTCTACCCTTCGCCTCTAAGGGACTCTCATCTCCAACTGACTATGTCAACTCTTGGCTGATCAACTGACTCTCACCTTTACTTAACTGACTTTGACTAACTAACTCTTAGATCGTATATTGATTATCTCCTCTGTCTATGATGTCAGAAGTGTGTTTACAAACGTGACTAATTTTCACGTGGCTATGCATATGTTTGTCCAAACACACTTTTGGCCAACAAAAGAATCCTCAACATATAACTCTAACCTATTTTTTTAACAGTGCATCTTTAATTCGCATTGTTCATTCTTTTAGCTAATATTCCGATTTCTAAAAGAATGGGCAACTCTTTTTTCGATATAAACAATGTTCAACTATTCTAATAGAATTTAACAATAGACTAAATTTCTAACATTCCATTTCTTAACATTCCTTACAGGGTTCGATTCTAGGCTTATCCTAATCTCATTTTCACTTATCTAATATTATTCTTATTTACATTGAAAGGGGGCAGCCCTTTTCCATTTAACACTTATAGAGAAAAATGTTGTTTCTTCTGAGTTTACCTACACAACAGATGCCAAGCTCGACAGAGAAATCGACAACAGACTGGGCAAAGCAAACGTCTTGAAAAACAAACACTTGAAGAAGAGCACAAAAAAATCACTGAGTATAGATTGAAGTTCAGGCGAGCACTTGCCATTAAAATAACGATAGAGCAAACACAAGCTTTGTTCTTAATTGATTTATTTACTGTATTTTGTATTTATTAATTTGTTAGGTGAAAGTACAGTATAGATAAAGGAAGCCTCTCCCCTCCACATATAAAGAAGGACTGTTCTAAATAATAATGTTATTATTTAGAAACAAACATTCTTAATATGGAGAGGGCAAACTGGAAGGGGAATAGAAAACAGTAAGTGTAAAGATAACCATTGTTTTGTGTTTTTTTTGTTTTTTTATTTTTTTATTTTAGCTTACAGCAATATCAACCTCTGGCAATCTGGCATATTCTTGTACAGCTTTGAGTCGCGGGCAACTTACCGTCACCAACTACGACTCTTGAGCGTTTTCATCAGCGCTGTCTCCGCATTATCCTCAACGTTCACTGGAGTGACTAGGTCACAATGTTGGGGTCATCGAGCAAACGCCAATCACTAGCATCGAGGCTATGCTGCTGAAGACGCAGCTACGCTGAACCGAGCACGTCTCCAGAACAGGGGATCATCGCCTGCCCAAGCTAGCCCTATATGGCGAACTCTCTACTGGTCACCGTAACAAAAGGGGCACCGAAGAAACGATATAAAGATACTGAAAAAAGCCACTCGGTGATTGCCACATTGATCGGTGGTTTACTCTCACTGCTGACCGTGACACCTGATGACACACTGTCCACCAGGCTGTCATCTCCTTTGAGGTCTCCCGCACAGAGAATCTACGTGAGAAACGTTGGAGCAGGAAGTTCTGGGAAGCCTCAGGAGCCGTACCTTACGTGACTTTTGATTGTAGCCGCTACGGCCAAACCTTTTTGTCCCGTATCGGCTCGTCAACCACAAGTGTGAGTGTTGTGGACGTGCAAAATCCCCTTCATAGGATCTTCATTCGCGAAGTCAAGCCAATAAGATCCTTTTTTTTTTAATTTTACTCCATATCAACCCTTTTCAGTAACTTAATGCTTAATCCAGTTAAAAAAAATTGTTATTGCGCTTCATGATTTTTATACTTCAAATATTTATTCGTGGTGTTTGGTTTGGTTGTTGGGTGTGGCTGACTCCTTCACTCTCTCAGGATTAAGTCTTCATGCTGGCAGTCTTCTAGCTGAAATCTTCTTCAGGTTGGAGTTCCTTTGTCTGGAATCATCTTTAGGCACCGTTTCAACATTTAAGGACAATTGTATTATACATGTATGAAATATTAACTATTTTATTTTACATAAATATATTACAATATTTTACAAGTTTAAAAGCAATAAAAAACAATTAATAATTAAATGTTTAGCGGCATATCAAGCCTTTTCGTTAATTTAATACCGAATCCAGCACTTTTGGGAATAGGTTTCATGGTTGAAGTAGATTATATCTTCAAGTATTTATTCTTGGTGTTTTGTGGTTGTCTTATAGACAAAAATGTTCTTTATCTGATTTTATCATTACAGAACATGATTGAGTTTTGGAAAGGGAGAGGAAAAATAATATCAATTTGGGGGGGATTTTAGTAAGGGACCGGCTATTTTTAGACAGTCTGATCTCGTGTCACCATTTGTATTTGTGTGATAGACTTTTGCTAATACCACTGCGTTTATTACGACTATTACGATTCTGCAAGGTTAAAACAGTTATACAACAAGGTGTAACTAAAATAACACGATAGCTCGATACGCAACTGTTTAGTCTCCAAACCGATGTGGATAGAAGGAAATATACCCATACATAAACAAAAACAAACAGAACGTTCTTGAACAAAAAAAAAACAAAGAAACTGACCATCTTATTGAGTGGCCTTTTCATACAAGTTTTGTAAAGCTTGAAAAGTTGCCGAGAAGAAAATCCATTAACATCAAACGGATTATCTCCCCGTTCATACCTGCCAACCCCTCGCTCTGACACCGGACCAGATCGATGATAGATAATCCATCAGATGTGATTCTCATCTCTGAATATTGAATCGTCTGTTTTGAAACGAGGTGTGTTTCTTGTTCGCCGCAACAATCGGATTAAGGGCGCGTCTCCTGAGGTCTCCGTTTGCATTAGGACTTCCATCGTTCTGTCCAATCAACGGGGGCTTCATATTCGATTTGAACCCGAGACATTTTGTTCACAAGCATGGGTTTATATACTACAAAGTGGTTAGGTCCGGCTGGGCTAAATGAGTTCTGTGAAATTTTGTTTTGGCAAAAAGAAAGATTCCAAACTTTTTGCTCTTTGGAAAAACGCGAACAGATTGTAGACACTCACACACGCTGGACTGTATCAATATCTTGTCTCGATATTAAAAATCAAAGTTTGTTTGTAGTTCCCGAACATAAGTTTATGGAATGGCTAGCTCCAGCCGGGCTACGATGCGTGTGTGATTTTTTTTTTTTTTTTTTTTTGCATAAAAGAAAAGATTTCAAAGTATTTTTTATTGAAGAATGCGAATAAAAGAAGGTAAACCCGCACACGCTCGATTATATCAACATCTTATATATATATATATATATATATATATATATATATTGTCTCTGTGTAGACATAATAATATTACAAATGCTGACGTGAGAAAAAGATGAATTCATTCATTTAAACATTTTCTGTTGTTTCTTTTTTGTTTATTTAATTTAATTCGCATACAACTTTATATCATATATGTTATACCAGCAAGGGCACCCGACTTTGCCCAATCATAAAATACACTTTTATATGATATTTTAATTTACGCAAATTTCGTAGTTATTATTATAGAGTCAGTTATTTAATATTACAAAGAGCTCAATGTATAGTTATAATGCCAAAAGTAAAAAATTATATATGAGTTGCGTGCCATCAGCTAGAATCGAAACTGAAACCAAAATAGTTAAGGAAGATACTTTTATAATGAAAACTATGTCTATAAGTTAAGCAAAGACAAGTTTGTTCGTACTCAGTATGGTTTAACGGCAGAAAATAAAGTGAATTTTATTCGCAATAAAATAGTTTTCATGACAACAATGTTTTTGATAGACAAGACGTAAGCAAGGGCGGTCGGACGTTCTGCAGACTTTTATAATTATCTAGATTGTCTGTTCTCTAGCCCACGTTTTTATCGATTGTGTTTAAGACATTACTATGTTGTTTCTGTAATAATTATCTGTAGTTTTGCTCTTTCGAATATATGTTTCTCTATTGTCCTTTTGTGATGTAGCTGTTTATATATTTAGCCAATGTTATAATATTTGCATTATCTATTCTTAAACCCTGGCAACACATGCTTTTTTTTCACTTGTTGTGGGGGGTATTAATATGTCTATTATATAATATTTAAACTAAAGCCAAGTCTCCGACATTCTTTGTTTGCTGTATTTAGTTTTCCTTTGGTTTATTTTATCTTTAAAGCAACTTTTTTTTTTTTAGTTTTGGAGTCAGTGTTCTTTTTATTATTTATTTTGCATTTTTCAAGTAAAAATTCTGACATCACGCTAAATTGCATATAAGTCGATTAATAAAGAAAAGAGAAAAGGAGAAGATTAGGGTCTCCACACGTTCTCAGTTGCATATCTGCCTGGGGATGTTGCGTTTAATAGAAGTTTTATATGCGACCATTTTTGAATATCCCTGTCCTTACGACGACGTCTCTGTTGATAATGGATTTCATGAACGCCCAATGAATGATGGCCTTCATAAAACTCACTCAAAAGAAGCGAATTGTGCGGGTGTCACGTTCAACGAAGACTCAAACAATGTACGCAACGCCCGCGGCTATAGATTTCCCATCGAACGAAAGAGTGAAATATTTTATAGATGTCACCGCCAAGTCCGGTGTTAATAAAGAAATTGAGCCAAGCTTAGGTGTTATTGACTGAGAGACATTTTGAGATATCGCTGACGTTCAAAGTTGTAACTAAATATGGAAAGATATAGTAATAAATTTTTAACCGATACACTTAAGAGAATCGAAGATTTATCCTTCTCAACACACAAATATCGCACGCCCACACACACGCACGAGCGCGCACACACACAACTATATATTTCACTTGTACTTAATACAAGTACAGAATTATAGTAGCACTAGTAAAATACCCGTTCTTGGACGGCTTAGCCTTTGAGCCAAAATCCCAATGTAGTATCGTTTCTGATGCTACGCCTCACCTTTTCTGTTCTCGGTCAGTAGAGGAGAAATCTCTCATGACTGAGACAATGTTTTTTTGTTCCTATTACGATTGCCATATTTTAGGGTGCTGGATTTTCTGCACATTAAAAGCCGACCTTACATCTAACTAACTCTGTCCTCGTGGGTAGGTAGGAAAATAGGAACTAGTACAATACTAGTTCTAGGACGGCTTGGCGTTTAGGCCAAGATCACAGTGCAGTATCTTTTCTGATGCTTCACATAAGTAATTTGTCCTTGGTCAATGTAGGAGAAACCCTTTATACTGAGAAAATTACTATTCATTTGGACACTGCCAGGGTGCCCCCTTTTTAGGAGAGCTGGTTTTCCCCCCACATTAAAAAACGACCTTGTGTAATTTGTTTTCCCAGGGAAGCAAATAAATACAATATGTTCTGGTGCTACATTTTGCCTTTTTTTCTCGATCAGTAGCGGAGAAATCTTTCATGACTGAGGCATTTAAAAAAAATTGCTCCATTCCATAGTGCCCGTTTTTTTTTTTTTTTGCGGAGCCGGATTTTTCCCACATTTAAGACCCGCCTTCATGTCTAACTTTGCCATCCTGAGAGCCAAGTAAATAGCAACAATATGGAAGCTTATATTTCCCTTTTAATTGTGTTTTAATGCCGTACGAGATCAAAATGCAAAAACTCGTTTGCACGCATATCGTTTGCGCATACATTATCCTCAATATAAACAAATAATTATATTTTGGACAAATCCGAAACCTTTCTGAATCCATTTGGCAATGCTCTTTCTGGAAGCTACCAAAAAGCCTATAAAAAGACTAGATTTTTTTCAATAAACCAGTGGAACCAAGTCGAACCGTCTTTACGGACCAGTGTCGTAAAGGTGCCCCACTGGGGGCACTCATCTTTGCAATATTTCCTTCCACTCACGCACACAAAAATTAACAAACACACAGACAGACAAAACTCGTCACATTATCGCATATATATATATATATATATATATATATATATATATATATATAGGGTGACCCCCCAAAACGGGACCCAACTCTAAGTAGGCCCCGTTTCTTAGTGTTTTGACCGAATGAAATGAAAATTTGGTCATAATTAGTTTATTATATTCAAAACATCACATCAAAACACTAGGGTCTTTGGCCTTTTTTTCTCCGTTGACTGTAAACTACTCAGAAAAACAATTGAATATCCTCTGTTTTTTTCACTGAACTCCAATTATAATATAATATCAAAATAACATTGGCTTTTTAAACACCTTTAGGTGACTTATAATATATTTAATTGACTAGAGAAGTTTTAAATACGATTTTCACGGCTCTTAATTAATCGATCCAGGCTTCCTTTAATGTATCAGCTAATAAACGCACTTGTTTTTAGAGGAACTTTAAAAATGTTCACGAACATTCTATGTTTTTCTATTGGTGTAAACCTTCAATTTTAAACATATATAAATTATCTCTCTTGTGACTATATGTATTCTAAACTTTTTTCTTTCTTTTGTTTGACAATCTCTCTAGCTATCTCACATTTGATTATAAACCCTGAAAACCTTTTCACTGCAAATATTTTACTGAATCCGGCTCATCCCAAAAATATGTCTCCTTATAAAACACCCTAAAGTAAAATCTCCAAAACTGTCGTAAACTTAAAACCTAATGGTCGCTTTCCCATAAACTTAATACCTAAGTCTAGACTTATAATAACACTAGTAAAATACCCGTCCAGGACAGGTACAAAAATACTTATCCAGTTTTTAATGCTAATAATAAAAAAGCCAACAGGACCCGTGGAAATTCCACGGAATAAAATATATATTTTATCAACAAATACGTTTCGAAAAAACAAATATTTCCTGGATTGAGCGAAAATTAGTTTTGAGGTTCTTATCGAGTTATCTTGTGCTATAGTTATTAGGGATTCAGTTTCTCGGCTTATGTGTCCTTTTCACATCCCTGTCCAAGTGTTTTCGTTATTTTCATTTTTTGTCATCTTTATGAATCTTCAATGAAGTTGTTTTCTTCCTATTTTTTCTCGTATCTTTCTTTCAGGGTGATAAAATTTACGTTTTTGGCCAATTTTTCGATATTTTTTGTGCAGAGGATGGGGCTTCAATAGGATACAAAGTTTTTGAAATTTTGTTCTGTCTGTCAAAAGTTTTTAGCGGCCACAACAAACACACATACATACATACAAACATACATACACACATTTTCGCTTTTATATATATATAAATTATCTTTTATTATCATTATTTATTATTATTATTATTATTATTATCATTATTATTATAAAAGGAAGCTACATAAAAGAGAGTTAACTCTCATATCCTTATCTAGAGTTAGTTCATTGGTCTTTATAAAATACATCTTGTGAATTTGCCTTTTTTGCATAAGTTTGTCCTTCAAAAACTGTATTGGGTCTTTTTCAAAGCGTAAAGTATTGACAAACTGTCCAAAAAAAACAAGCAGAATATTTTATAGATTGTATCTCGTTTCTGAATTTCTGAGATAAGTACCAGGAGTCTATATATCAATTTTTTTTTTTTGTTTAGATACATTATTGTTTCAGCTACGCGACCGTTTTTTGGCCGTTGGTTAGCCTATATATATATATATATATATATATATATATATATATATATATATATATATATATATATGTGTGTGTGTGTGTGTGTGTGTGTGTGTGTGTGTGTGTGTGTAAGTTTCGATTCAAGCTAATACACCTACGTCATATGGCATTTTTTAATAGAAACTTACTTATAATAATAATAATAATAATAATAATAATAATATAATAATAATAATAATAATAATAATAATAATTATTATTATTATTATTATTATTATTATTATTATTATTATTATATATACTAAATATGCAAGAATTAAAATATCATACTCAGGCGTAATTTACGATCGGGCTTCGCCAGATGTCTCTGCAAGTTTACGAGGGGTGTGCAATAGGTAATGCCCCTGAGCCACTGCCAGTAGTCTGATCTACCTGAAATTTTGCATGTGCAATGATTTATATCTCTACGGGTTATGTGGCACATTACAGCTCTGAACTAATTGCGGTTTCTGTTTTACAGGTGTTTGAACTGAGTCAGGTGTAAAATGGAGCCTGTTGAATGTTGAGCAGTGATCCGTTTTTGTATTTGAAAGTACGCACACCACAGGAGACTTTTGATGAAACGTAAGAAACTTATGGTGGTAATGCCCCATCATATGACCTTGTAAAACGCTGGCATCGTGAATTTAAACATGGTGGAAGCCTGTGGTAACAGATCCCAGACCTGGTCGCCCACCTTCTGCCATTTATGAGGCATCTGTCCGTCAAGTTGCGGCCGCCATTTCGGAAGATCGGCGCATTTCTATTCGCCAAATAGCCCAAGATGTCAAGATTAGTACAGGGTCTGTGGAAACTACCATTCATGACCATTTGTATATGCATAAGGTGTCTGCCAGATGGATTCCCAGGTTGCTCACACCATTCAAGAAGCGAGAACGCGTCGAGTTCTCAAAGGTCAAATCGTTGAACTTTGACCCCGTTAACAGCTAAATTTCTGGCCAAAAACGGATTACAAAACATTTCCCAAATCTCAGTACCCTGTATATCAAATTTCGAGTATGTAGAATTAAAATTGGCAGAGTTATTGCGTAGAGAATTGTACACAGACACAGATACACGGACACACACAGACACGTTCACTTATATATATATATATATATATATATATATATATATATATAAATAAGCGGAATATCCCCTTAATTATATCTTGTGTATTATTCCAGTAATAGTGAAATTCCAGAAGAGTGATTTCAGCAATAAGATCAAGTGCAGATGTAGAGAGTGTGAGCTTCCTGGCATTCAGATATAAGTTCTGCTGGGGAACGACTACGTTACAATGTGACACAATAAAATGTGTAACTATCTGTACAAGTTTGAAGATCGAATACAGCACATATAGCAGAAGATTAGAAATATATAAATATACATTATCTACTTTGTCTCTGCAGTTCATGCGTTTCTAGAGTGTGGAGCTACTTAACATGACATAGTGGTTGTGAGACCGGCAGCCTTAGTAGAGCTTAGTGTTTCCATGATGCTAGGTTGAACACAGCTAAGAGGGAGGATTTGATGAGGTTTCACTGACTTATGTGTAGTATGGGGGGGGTTAAGATGGAGTCCTGGGAGAATCTTCATCATTGGAGTAATTTTAGGAGTAACGGGAATAATGACATCTGTAAGAATGTTTCGTACTCAGCAAGAACAAAATTGATAGGAAGATTGAAAATAAGAACTTGACCGCTGTGTTACATTTTGCCCTCGTGGGTATGTTGATAAAGAACGACAATGCTGCATATAGAATATGGCGGAAAACAAATAATACAGTCCTTTGTTGAAATAACAGACACTATTTTCTTTAAATAAATTTTGTTTTTACTTGGGAGTGACCACATATCGAGACCCGTAAGGGATAAGAGTCAATAACTATAAGGTGGTAGTGTTGTAATTGTTAATGGAATAAATTGGATATAATTGGATTATTTATGGAGACGGCTCAAAAAGAACTTGTTTACATTGGATTTGTTGTATTCATCGGAAAGCAGACCATAAGAACAATGTTCCATAGGCGGGCAGTTCTTGGAAAAAATATTTTTTTATATGAAATCTCCGTTTAGATTTAGCGACTGGTACAGAGTGGGGAAATCGTATATCGTGGTTGTAGCTAGTCGAGTGATATTTTTTGTAAAAGCTTAGCAAGAGGAAACCATAGATTGAAGTTCTTGATAATAAAATAGATATAAAAGATCTTCTGTTTCGTGATTTTTCGAGATTATTGTTCTACCATTTTTAATAAGAAATCTTCTTTCTTACTCAAGAAAAATAGTTGCAAGAAAAGAAAAAGAAAATGGCGATGAAAATATTTATTTGACTTTTCAATGATGACATGAACACCTAAAAAGATTAAAAAAAAAAAAATCTTCCATCTTTTGTTTGCACAACGATGAGTTAGAATTTCCTCTTTGACAAGATTCCAGGAATTAGAATTTATTCATCGGTTTCTATCTGACGTTTCCTTCCTTTGACAGGCAAACATTTCTTCGTCCACCATCTTTTTTTGTTGTTGTTGGTGATTTGGTGTGTGTTTTCACACACTAATGGTAAATCATTTTAAGAAAGAAAAATAGCAAATATAAATACACGACAAATGTAAAAAAGGGAAAATTATCACAAAGAGAAAATTAACGCCTAAACAACAAAAAAAAAACGAATAAAAATTTGAGTAAACGTTTTTGTGTGTCTGTTTCAATCTAAAGCAACGCGTGACTTTTAAAAATTACAAACCTAAAACCAAACAGAAAATATTGTCTCAGCAGACAGACAAACATAAAACATTGTTCGTAGTGAATAGAAGGAGTTTACCACATCTTTTTAAAGCATTATTATGCAAGGTTCAACTTGAAACTTTTAGAAAACATAGAAATGGTGTGGAATTTAAACAACAAAACAATTTGAATAAAAATGTGTTTCTTTTAAGCTTTCGATCTATAAAAAAAGGTGTGACTTGTGACAATTGAAAACGTAAAACCAAGCAAAATATATGGTTTAAACAAATAGACAAACAAATTACATTGTTCTAAACGACGAACAAATAGCATTGTCTCAACAGACAGATAAAAATAAAAAAAAATCTATCAACGGAGAGGAAAATAACAAACATTGTCTCAACAGATAGTTAAAATAAATATCATTTTACTTATCAGACTGACAAACAAAAATCATTGTCTCGAGCTATGTAAAGACTTGTCTCAACAGAGGAATGATTAAAATATTGTTCCAACAGATATACAACTAAAAAGATTCTATGAGCAGTAGCAAAACAAAAAACATTGTCTCAAAAGACAGACACTTAAAATATTGTCCTAACACACATACAACTAAAAACATTCTCATAGCAGTAGCAAAAACAAACAAAAACATTGTCTCAAAAGATAGACAATAAAAATATTGTGTCAACGGAAAAAAAAAACCTAAAACATTCTTAACAAACAAAAAACATATTCTTAAAAGACAGACAATTAAAGTATTGTCTCAACAGACATACAACAAAAACATTACCACAGTAATAAAAAAACAAAAAAGTTTGTCTCAAAAGATAGATAATTAAAATATTGTCTCAGCGGACAGCAACTAAAAACATTATTGCAACAGTAATAAAAAAAAGTTTGCCTCAAAAGATAGATAATTAAAATATTGTCTCAACACACATCAACTAAAAACATTCTTATAACAGTAGAAAAAAAACATTGTCTCAAAAGATATACAATAAAAATATTGTCTCAACGGACAACAACTAAAAACATTCTTACAACAGTAGCAAAAATAACATTGTCTCAAACGACAGACAATAAAATATTGTCCCAACAGACAACAACTAAAATGTCCACACAACGTACATAACATACAGACAATAAAAAGTATTGTCTCAACTGACAGAAAAACAAAACAAAAATCATTACGGCTACAAACAGAAGAAAAATACATTGTCTTGCCAGATAAACAAAATACATTGCCTTGACAGAGACAAAAAACAAACATTGTTTCAACAGACTGACAAAGAAAAATCATTGTCTAAGAAACAAAGAAAACCACTGTCTTAACAAACTAATAACAAACATTGTGACAACATTGTCACAGCAAACAGAAAAATAAGTAGATAAAAAAATGTGTTGTAAAGAAAAAAAAGGCCTAAAAAAGTATGTCTTATTTTTTCTTTCATTGTTTTTCTCCCGTTTTCCTTTGTCTAAATGCCTTCGACTGATTTCTATTACCACACACAAAAAAAAATACAAAAAAAAAAAAAAAAAAACGGGAAATCTATTTCATAGTTTGCAAATAGAAAATTATTCTTACTCCAGGACATTGCATATATGTTCTGCTTTTTTTTAGACATTATCGTAACTCGTTTAAACAAACGGACAAACAGAGAAAATTTGCCTCCACAGACAGACAAGCAAAATTGTTCGTATTGAATTCAAATACTTAGTCACGTGTCTTTTGACATGAAATTTTAAATGCGAGTTACATATGTTGTATACTTCTTCATTAAATCAATTATTATCTTTATTAAATTTCAAAATTTTTTGGTGGAATACACCTTGTCAAAGAAGAATTTATATTGTTGTACTGTGTTTCTTTTTCTATTGGAATTACCGGTCTTATTTTAAGTGGATTTTTTACCAGGTTTCGCTCGATGTATCATCCGACTTTGCTCAAGTGTGTTTTCTCTAACACGGGAGTCTTCCTGTCACGCACGGAAAGCCGTACAAAGAAGTGCATATGTTTGGCGACGATCCCCCAAGTAGAATTATTAAAGTATTTGAAACAATATGGAGAACACTCATAAATAAAAGATAACGTATATATCTATCTCTCTCTCTCTCTCTCTCTCTATATATATATATATATATATATATATATATATATATATATATATATATATAACTACTTCATTTATTCACATAAAATTAATATACGAAAGTATAGATTTATGCGTAAACTTTAAGTATATACTTCAAAAGTGCTCAATACGTAGGTAGAGCTAGTTAGTAATTTATAAAATATATATGGCGATTAAGCTATATATATATTTTATATATATATTTTATAGGCTTCAGACAATTGCGCATAAGCCTAAAGAATCCTAGAGTGGATGAAACGCGGAATATTCAGTGTAGCTTAATCACCATATATATATATATATATATATATATATATATATATATATATATATATATATATATATATATATATATAAGTGAACGTGTCTGTGTGTGTGCCTGTGTACATTTCCCTACGCAATAACTCTGTCAAAATTTGATATACAGGGTACTGAGATTTGGGAAGATCGATATCATCGGTTTTTGGCCAGAAATTTGGCGATTAAGGGGTCAAAGTTCAACGATTTGGCCTTTGAGAACTTTACCAAACTCCTCCGACAATTTGGGGTCTACGCACTTGAAATTTTAGATATAGGTTCCTTGGAGAGAGATCTAACTTAATAACTTGATTTGAGCCCAAAACAATAAATTTTAACGGGTCATAATAGGGGTCAAAGTTAAAAAAATTGACTTCTGGGGTCTCTTCCAAATTACTCAAACAATTTCTGGTCTAAATATTTGAAATTTCACATAAAGCGTATTTAGAGATAGGGCAAGTTTTTTCATCAGTTTGGGTCGAAAATTTTTAGTAACCAATATATAAATGCATGTATGTATGTTTGTTTGCATGTCTGCCTTAAACTTTCAATAAAGGCGACTGATTTTACCAAGATCAGTATCGTTTTAAAGTTCTACCTTTTATACGACAAATATCGAAAAATTGGTTGAAAACATTAATATCTTCCCCTTAAACTAGGCACTTTTCTACGGAGGGGGGGGGACACTTTTTTCGCTGATATTTTTTAAAGGTATCCTCTCTTTTAGATTATCTCGCCTTAATTTTAAAAATTGTCGCTTCCGGTTTGGCAGTGGTCGTAACAGCATATACATTAGGTTTTACCCCGTTCTTTTCCTCCTTTGCGGTACGGGTTCGAGCCTGCCTTCCTACTACCAGTTTTTTTTTTTGTTTTGTATTTGACTTGAAGACAACGATATTAGAGGCAGGTGGAAAGCAGGTCAGTGGTGCAAAGTTCAACAGCCGGGAATTTTTAGGAAAAAAAAGCTTGGATCCAACTGAACTTCTGGTCGCATCATGGGGTAGCGGTAAGATGTCAGGGTTTCTTTCACTTTCTTTTCTGCCTTTGCCTCACCGGCCTAAGAATGGCAATCGACGTTTAGGTTTAGGCACCGATTGAGAGTGGGGGAATTTATTAATAGTGGTGTTGCCTAGACGAGTGTTTTATTTGTAAAAGATTGGCGAGGGGACCATAGATTAGAGCTTAGTCGAACACGTGCCATGAAAATAAGGATAGAGCAGAGACGGGCTAGCAACGTCTTAAAATATTGAGACCAGCAACATCACAACTGTCAGAGAAAGGTTGCAGGCTGATGAAGAGAGAGGTTGCAAAAAGATGTAAGAGCAAGAGTTAGCAAGTTAAAGATACGTTTTTGCACCTTATCAAGAACCTTTTTTAAATATGGCAGAAATCCACTGGTCTTATAATGCCAACAGTATTCTATACATTGTCTGATCTCTTATTTGATATAGAGAATAACCTCACATGTGGAGAAAGTGTTTGGATCGATGGTTATAGAAAGGGTTACAAATTTTATTAACGACTCCATGAGCGGTATTTTAAATGCTCATCGTAAAATAAAGAAAAGAATAGACAGCAGGCCTCCAAAGAATTGTGCATTTTTAACGATTCTATTTTTATTAAGGATTGCATGTGTGCATTTTGTAAGGGACAACCTCTACAATATTCTACGTAAAGAGAAAGAAAATAAAACGACAGAGGCATCGAATGCATGGAGGGTGTAGTAAATAATTCTATTTTTATTATGGATTCTATGTGTGCCATCCTTTGAATGGACATCCCTTACAATACTATAAAAAAAATAGAGAAAAGAAAACTAAGACGGCCTCCAGAGGCGTGGCAATGAGCACCTTGAAGATAACGAAAGAACAGAGAAAGGCTATCAACATCTCTTTATTCTCTCTTTATTATTGAGTCCATGTGTGCCATTTTTTCTAGGACCATCCTTTGCAATATTTTAAGTAAACAAATCTATCATATAGCTCTCACCTCTATGTTGAAATGTACGCATGTTTGCATATCTGATTAAGACTTTAGACAGAGGCGACAGATTTTCACGGGATCGGTATCGTTTTAAAGGTCGATACTTCGGCCGACAAATATCGACAAATAAACTAAAAACATCAATTCATTCACCCTCTGAGCAGTTTTCTACAAGAAGGGTCGTTTTTTTTTTGTTTTGTTTTTTGCGTCGCCATTTTTCAAGTCATCGTATTGGTTTGAATGGTTTTGCTAATTTTAACGTTCCGAACTTCCAGTCGCGTCATGGTGTAGGGGTAAGACGTCATGTTTTCTTTTACTTTCTTTTTCCGCCTTCGTGTCACGGGGTTCGAACCTGCCTGTTTACTACCACAATTTATTTATTTATTTTGCTTAACACACACCTCCAAACACCCGGGCAACGCTGGGCACTCAAGCTAGTATAAATAAAATGAAAGAAAGCCTCCGTAGGATTCCGGATTTTTTACGATGCTATTTTTTCATGGGTTCAATGTGTGCGATTTTTAAGGGGTATCCTCTACAAGATTTTAAGTAAAAAGAAAGAAATGAAAACGAAAGGGCTTTCAAAGGGTTTTAAAATTTATATCCGATCCTTTTTTTTAATAATGGGTTTCATGTGTGCCATTTAAAATGGACATCGTTTGCAATATTTTGAGTAAAGAAAAAGGACAAAAAAAGGAAAAAGGTCTCCAGAGCATTGAGAATTTTTTAACGATTCTATTGTTATTATACGCTAGCATTTCAACCCGGCGTTGCCCAGGTGTTTGGAGCAAAAAAAATGTTGAGCAAAAAAATAATAGTAGGAAGGCAGGTTCGAACCCGTACCGCAAAGGAGGAAAAGAACGGGAAAACATGACGCCTTTGCTGTTACGACCACCGCCAAACCGAAACTGACGTTGGTTTTAATTAAGGGTAGACAATCAAAAGAGGATGACTTTCGAAAATATCGGCGAAAAAAAGAAACCTCCCCCTATAGAAAAGTGGCCAGTTGAAGGTGAATATATTAATGTTTTACGCCAATTATTCGATATTTGTCGTCTGAAAGATCAAGCTTCAAAACGATACTGATCCTTTGAAAATCCGTCGCCTCTGTCGAATATTTAGAGCAGACATGCAAACATACATTCATACGTACATACATTTATATATTGGTGACTAAAATTTTCGACCCAACCCGATTATAAAGTTTGCCCTGTGTACTGAAAATTGACAAAGTTATTGTGTAGGTAAGTGTACACAGACAGACAGAAATACACGCTCAGTTTTACAGATATATAGATTCAATGCGTGCCATTTTGGAAGGGACATTTTTACTTATTTTATGTAAAAATATAAAAGAAAACGAAGAATAATTCAAGAGGATTCAGAATTTTATTAACGGATCTATTTTTATTATGGATTCGATGTGTGCCATTTTTAAGAGACACTCTCTACAATATTTTAATAAATAGAAAGCAAAGAAAACGAAGCGAGCCTCCAGAGAATGGAAAAAGATTTTTAATATTTTATTTTTATTATGGATTTAATGTGTGCCATTTTTAAGAGACACTCTCTAGAATATTTTAATAAATAGAAAGCAAAGTAAACAAAGCGAGCCTCCAGAGAATGGAAGAAGATTTTAAATATTTTATTTTTATTATGGATTCCATCTGTGTCATTTTTAAAGGACCATCCTCTAAAATATGTTAAGTAAAGAAAGAGAAATGAAAACGGAGAAGGTCTCGAAAGCATTTAACAATTTTGTTAACAATTCTATTTTCATTATGAATTCGATGTGAACCATTTTTTAAGGAACAGCTCTACATACGTTTTAAGGAAATAGACAGAAAAGAAAACTAAGATCTCGTGAGGATTAAGAATGGGTCAAATAATTCTATTTTTATTATGAATACCATGTGTGCCATTTTTGAAGAAACATTGTCTACAAGATTTATAGTAAAGAGAGAAAAAAGAAAACTAAAGAGGCCTCCTATGGATTTAGAATTATATTAACGAATTCATTTAATTATTGATTCGACGTGTGCCATTTCTGAATGAATATCTACAATATATTAAGTAAAGAGAGAAAAGGAAACGGTAAATTCCTTCAGAGGATAAACGATTCTATTTTCATTAGAAATTCAATGTGTGCCATTTTTGAAGGGACACCCTCTACAATATTTTAAATTAAAAAGAAGAAAAAAATAAAGGCGCTTCCAGAACAGTGTGGCTTTTTTTAACGATTCTATTTTTATTATGGAATCTCTGTATGTAATTTTTGATTGGGCATCCTCTACAGAGAGAAAAGAAGACCGAGGGCTTTTAAGACATTGATAATTTTATTAACTATTCTACTTTCATTTTTATTTTATGTGTGTCATTTTAAAGAGATATCTTAGATAATATATTTAATAAACAGAGAGAAAAGAAGATCGAGGGCTTTTAAGACATTGATAATTTCATTAACGATTTTACTTTTATTTTTATTTTATGTGTGTCATTTTAAAGAGATATCTTAGACAATATTTTTAATAAACAGAAAGAAAAGATGACCAAGGGCTTTTAAGACATTGATAATTTTATTAACGATTCTACTTTCATTTTTATTTTAATGTGTGTCATTTTAAAGAGATATCTTAGACAATATTTTTAATAAACAGAAAGAAAAGAAGGCCGAGGGTTTTTAAGACATTGATAATTTTACTTTCATTTTTATTTTATGTGTGCCATTTTAAAGAGATATCTTAGACAATATTTTTAATAAATGGAGAGAAAAGAAGACCGAGGGCTTTTAAGACATTGATAATTTTATTAAAGATTTTATTTTTATTTTATGTGTGCCATTTTAAAGAGATATCTTAGACAATATTTTTAATAAACAGAAAGAAAAGAAGGCCGAGGGCTTTTAAGACATTGATAATTTTATTAAGGACTCTACTTTAATTTCTATTTTATATGTGTCATTTTAAAGAGATATCTTAGACAATATTTTTAATAAACAGAGAGAAAAGAAGATCGAGGGTTTTTAAGACATTGATAATTTTATTAAGGATTTTACTTTCATTTTCATTTTATGTGTGCCATTTTAAAGAGATATCTTAGACAATATTTTTAATAAACAGAGAGAAAAGAAGACCGAGGGCTTTTAAGACATTGATAATTTTTTTAACTATTCTACTTTCATTTTTATTTTAATGTGTGCCATTTTAAAGTGATATCTTAGACAATATTTTTAATAAACAGATAGAAAAGAAAACCGAGGGCTTTTAAAGACAGTGATTATTTTATTAACGATTTTACTTTTATTTTTATTTTAATGTGTGTCATTTTAAAGAGATATCTTAGACAATATTTTTAATAAACAGAGAGAAAACAAGATCAAGGGCTTTTAAGACATTGATAATTTTATTAAAGATTTTACTTTTATTTTTATTTTAATGTGTGCCATTTTAAAGAGATATCTTAGACAATATTTTTAATAAACAGAGAGAAAAGAAGACCGAGGGCTTTTAAGACATTGATAATTTTATTAAAGATTTTACTTTTATTTTTATTTTATGTGTGCCATTTTAAAGAGATATCTTAGACAATATTTTTGATAAACAGAGAGAAAAGAAGATCGAGGGCTTTTAAGACATTGATACTTTTATTAACGATTTTACTTTCATTTTTATTTTATGTGTGTCATTTTAAAGAGATATCTTAGACAATATTTTTGATAAACAGAGAGAAAAGAAGATCGAGGGCTTTTAAGACATTGATCATTTTATTAACGATTTTACTTTCATTTTTATTTTATGTGTGCCATTTTAAAGAGATATCTTAGACAATATTTTTGATAAACAGAGAGAAAAGAAGATCGAGGGCTTTTAAGACATTGATCATTTTATTAACGATTTTACTTTCATTTTTATTTTATGTGTGCCATTTTAAAGAGATATCTTAGACAATATTTTTAATAAACAGAGAGAAAAGAAGATCGAGGGCTTTTAAGACATTGATAATTTTATTAACGATTTTACTTTCATTTTTATTTTATGTGTGCCATTTTAAAGAGATATCTTAGACAATATTTTTAATAAACAGAGAGAAAAGAAGATAGAGGGATTTTAAGACATTGATAATTTTATTAAAGATTTTACTTTTATTTTTATTTTATGTGTGCCATTTTAAAGAGATATCTTAGACAATATTTTTAATAAACAGAGAGAAAAGAAGATCGAGGGCTTTTAAGACATTGATAATTTTATTAACGATTTTACTTTTATTTTTATTTTATGTGTGCCATTTTAAAGAGATATCTTAGACAATATTTTTAATAAACAGAGAGAAAAGAAGATCGAGGGCTTGTAAGACATTGATAATTTTATTAAAGATTTTACTTTTATTTTTATTTTATGTGTGCCATTTTAAAGATATATATTATACAATATTTTTAATAAACAGAGAGAAATGAAGATCGAGGGCTTTTAAAACATTGATAATTTTATTAAAGATTTTACTTTTATTTTTATTTTATGTGTGCCATTTTTTATGTGCATATATTTCATAAACAGAGAGAAAAGAAGACCGAGGGTGTTTAAGACATTGACAATTTTATTACAGATTCTATATTTTTTCATGTGTGCCATTTTTAGGGGACATCTTCTACAATATTTTTAATAAACACAGAGAAAAAAACTGAGGGCTTTTAAGACATGGGTAACTTTATTAACGATTCTATTTTTATTTTTATTTTCATGTCTGCCATTTTTAAGGGGCCTCCTCTACAATATTTTAAGGAAAGAAAATGAGAGGGAAACGGAGAAGGACTCCGGAAATATGCAAATTTTTAACGAATAGATTTTTATTATTAATTTCATGTGTGCCATTTCTAAAAGGGCATCTTGAAGAGTATTTTATAATAAGAGAGAGAAAATGAAATAAATGAAGGCATTCAGAGGCTTGACAAATTTCAATAACGATTCTATTTTTTTTTATGAATCCATTGTGTGCAACTTTTTTGAAAGGGTATCATCTACAAGATTTTAAGTAAAGAGAGAGAGAGAAAAAACGAAGAATGCCTCTAGAGGAGTTCAAATTTTATTCTAATTCTCTGTGTGGCATTTTAAAGTAATCGAATAGAAAAGGTAGAAAAGCAAAATAGAGTGCCTTCAGAGTATTGTGAATTGTATTAACTATTTTGCGTGCCATTTTTTTGTAAAGTAATTCCGTACGATAAAGACAAAGAAAAGAAAACTAAGAAGGCCTTCGGAGAATTGTTAATTTTCTTAACGATTCTATAATTTGCATTTTTGGGGAATATTCTGCCTTGACAGACAAACTTCGAAACCTAGTAGGTAATGCCTATTTCTCTTCGCTGCAACGTCTTTCCCACAGAAGAGATGTTGATAGCCTTTCTCTGTTCTTTCGTTATATACAAGGTACTTGTCTGGGCTTAAATCTATGGTCCCCTGGTTGCAATATATTTGAAATAACAAGGTTATGAATAAAGACAATTAGAAAGTGCTACTTATACACAATGTCGATAGAAATTGAGCAATGAAATGGATCACGTTTTGCTAGCAACCAATTAGAAATTCCGGAATTGCTCCATAAAAAAAATATTGGATATTTTAGAATTCCCACACATATTTTTTCATGTCCACCCGGAAAAAAATATGTGCTCTTTGCCTGCAAAATTTTAAAATCCAAAGTTTATATTGATCAGCTACCCACCGAAAACTCTTTTTTTGTTTTTAAGAGTTGTACAGATAAGCTACCGACATGCAATTTAAGTCGACTTCGCCTATTCCCAAACTTAAAAAATAAACAGTCGTCTAGTTAAAACTACTATTCATAATTTTCACCACACTATATATGTGCTTTAATATAAACGTAGATTCCATGAACAAAGTTTCTTTCTAGAACTGTCCGTCTGTGGAACTCTATTCCGCTGATCTGTTTTCTTGCTGACGAATGAAACAAGCCCATTAAATAATCAAATTATACGCAATTTCCACTATTACTTATTAGTAGGGATGTGACAACAGCATATTCTTTTCATTGTTTTAACTCTTTAGTATATATCCGTTAATATCTTATATGTTTTCATATAGACAGGTGTCGTTTCCGGTTGATTAACTGTGTCTAACTATGTCGGATATATACCCGAGAGCCAAAAGAATAAAAAGAATATTATGTTGTCACAGCCGTAATTATTACTATTACTGACTACCGTACACTCATTAACTCCTATCCTCGAGCGGCCCGTGGGCCTTGATAAGAGGTGACATCTTTGTAAAAAAAAAAAGGTCACCTTGAATTTCTCGATTCTTTTGAATATTTGTTAGAATTTCTACGTTCGTTCATTTGAGTTTTACATGTTACGAAATTAAAAATAAAAAGCATTTGACTTCATCGTTCACCTTTTCTGCGCATCGTCTTTGTTGTGCATCTCGCCCGGTTATGTGAAGCAACAGCGGCGAGCGACGGAAGGATAGAACAATCAGAGGAGCGGCTTCAATGCGGAGAAGCGGAAACGGTAACGAGCCGCACTTTTTTTTTTGTTGTTCTTTGTTAATTTGTTGTTGTTTTTTTTTTGCTTTTTTTTGTTTTTTTTTTTTTGTAAAAAGGCAAAGTCTGCGAGAACGTTAATTAACACCATTTTATGATCCGCAGGTTAATTAATGACTTTTGCTGTTTAACGTAGCAACAAAGATTTCATTCAACAAATACAAACAAATACGCGCCTCCGCAGACAATGGGCGAAGACAGTTTCGTTAATAAGAAAAGAATACGAAATAATGGAATGTCTAGTTTAGCATGAGAGTGAAACAGATTGGGAAGGGTTGGTTTGTTGAGTAATATAAGTTCTTAGGATATGTGATTGTTTGATGGTTGAGAAGGTTCAGTCTTATATATATATATATATATATATATATATATATATATATATATATATATATATATATATATATATATATATATATGTATGTATATATATATATATATATATATATATATATATATATATATATATATATATATATATATATATATATATACTAAATGATGTACACCTGCGTTGCCCGGTATTATACATAACGTTACATTACTTAAAAAAATAACACAAAAAAATAGCCTGAGAT
>NC_136515.1:16931059-16968559 GCF_053919585.1 Euprymna scolopes
TAAAAATGATTAAAACTCGATTAGGGAGACAACAATTATATATGATCATTTCAACAGTCGGACAACGCCGCAGCTCAAAAGAGCCATGACAGTTTGTCAGCTTCGACATTGACTAGCTGTGGAAATAATTATGTATTCTCTCTCTTTCTCTCTTTCTCTCTCTCTCTCTCTCTCTCTCTGTATATATATATATATATATATATATATATATATATATATATATATCATACCAGACAGAGCAATATATACCATACCAGATAATACAATATATATATATATATATATATATATATATTGCTCTATCTGGTATATATATATATATATATATATATATATATATACTTCTATATATATTTATAATGTAAATATAGTCATCTATTGATACGTTATGCATACCGTTTCAATCATTATTGATCACATCAGACAATAAAAAATTGAAAACCAAACAAATTTAAGAATTTCTTTTAATTTTGGAAGAGAAAAATATTTTACCATGTCTAGCATAAGACATGGTTTAATGTTCTTATGACTTGAAATTGTAGGGCAGAGAATTTTAATTGCTGTTATCCGTTAAAGAAAAATAAAGAGAGAAAAAATGAAAAAATGAAAAAAATGGAAAAAAAGAGAAAAGTTGTTTAAATTTTGTTTGGGAGAGGATTATGAAATACGAGAGGAGTTAAAAGGACGGGAATGGTGTAGAGAATGGAGGTTTGCAAATTAAAATAAAAAAATAGGGTAAAACAAAACAATAAAAAACTAAATATAAAAAATAACTAAATAATTAAACGATCAACCAGGAGGTATCTGTACAAATAATATGACCTCATTTCAGTGAAGCTTTTCCACCGTCTACCAAATTTCACATAGTCAGAAATATGAAATATAGCTTTCTGAAATCCTCTTCGCCATTCGTTCTCTGTTTACATATGTTGTAATTTGTATTATCTCTGTTTTTACCCTCCTCTCTTCCTTTCTTCTTCCTCTAAAAGAATCTGTTTACTCTAAAATTAAGAAGTTCTTAAACTTTATATAATTTTCAATTTTTTCTTACCTGATGAGATCAATAATGATCAAAACGGTCGGCATATCGTAGCAAGATGTGACTATATTTACATAAAATAAAAAAAATATAAATTTGCTCTCTTTGATTGAACACTATTTACAAGCATTGTTAGAATTCAATGATTCTAATCTTTTGAATATTTTCCCTGATATATATATATATATATATATATATATATATGCACATATATATATATATACATATATATATGTATATATATATATATACATACATGTATGTATATATTTGGTAAAACTAGTTATTAGTAAAACCCTGGAGAGTGCTCAATACTATTGCAGAGCAAATATGTGTTTTATATTTTTATTACCGTTCTATCTGTTTGGTTACATATGTTTCGGATGTTGGACCATGTTTACGATCCCACAGCCTCATCAGACATTACATGAAATCTATCTATCTATCTATCTATCTATCTATCTCTCTCTCTATATATATATATAGAAAGAGAGAGAGAGAGAAAGAGAGAGAGAGAGAGAGTGCTATAAAGTCATGCACAAATGTGAATTAAAAAAGTTAAAAAATTAAATATATATTTTTTAATTTTTAAAATTTTGTAATTAACATTGGTGCGGGACTTTGTGGCCACCCTATATATATATATATATATATATATATATATATATATATATATATATATATATATATAAGACACTTATAGAATTCAGATGAAAAATGCTAATACTTTCAAGGTGATCCTAGCCAAAAAAGAAAAGCTCAATATTTAAGAACAGAACAATATATAAGTCTGGTGGTTAAATTTTAAATTCTGCAAAAACAACATATAAACACATGTATTCGATTTAAAAATGTATTGTTTGACAAAAGGAATATATATATATATATATATATATATATATATATATATATATATATATATGAAATTAACATAACCCCTTCTATATATTCCTTTTGTCAAACAAAAAATTCTTAAATCGAATATATGCGTCTTATGTTTGTTTTTTTTTTCAGAATTTAAAATTTAACCACCAAACGTGTATATCTTCTATATATATAAAAGCCAAACGTCTGTGTGTATGTATGTTTGTTTGTAACGCTTAAACTTTTGAAAGACGGAACCAAACTTGACAAATTTGGTATCATATCGAAGCCCCATCACCCGGATGACAAATATCGAAATTTCACGTCAAACGGACCACTAGAAGTTGGTCA
This sequence comes from Euprymna scolopes, assembly GCF_053919585.1. Lineage (NCBI taxonomy): Eukaryota > Metazoa > Mollusca > Cephalopoda > Sepiida > Sepiolidae > Euprymna > Euprymna scolopes. Next base: position 16,933,314 of record NC_136515.1, read on the forward strand.
ACTGATCAGTTATCTTCGAGGGGGGCCCCAAAAAAAACCTGTCATTATCTATATATATAAAAGACAAATTTTTGTAACGCTAAAACTTGAGATGAAAGGTTCCTCTCCCCTAAGAATAAAACATATGTTCAATATTTGCTTTTGTTTTTTCATTGTTTATACGGTCCCGAGCAACGCCGGGTAGCCCTGCTAGTATATATATATATATATATATATATATATATATATATATATATATATATATATATAAATTAACTGAATATTGGAAATAAAATAAGGTTACAGCTTTTAGAATGCAGTAAAATTAAAAGCTATATAATATTAGTATCCATATTTATTAGACAATCTACATCATGCAAATATCTCAATATACAAGACAGTGCAATAAACGGAAATTTGGTATTGAATTCAGTAGACTAGGAATATATAAATTCTAAAATGTTTCAAAAGTTGCATTTACAAAATAACTCTTGCTTAAATTCCCCATTGGACATGTTTATTGTAATAGCTCCGACACATGATTCTTTTCTAAATGAGACTTCTTTTTCACTCATTTCTTGCTAACACTAATCATATTTATTTATGAACCCACTACTTCAATACTGCATCTATCTCGACTGCTCTCTAATCTTTCTCATGCGTTACATATCTTAGAAACTCTCCGATAATATACTAATTAGTGTAAGGGTGCTAGAACTTGTGGTTTAATTGCTTATTGATGATGACAATTAGAGTCCAATCGCATGCTGTTTACCAGCATGGAATTCCATATATATATAATTATATATATATATATATATATATATGTAAAATTCCATATATATATATATGTAAAATTCCATATATATATATATGTAAAATTCCATATATATATATATGTAAAATAAAATTCCATATATATATATATATATATATGTAAAATAATTATTTGCCTTTACCTTCTCTAATTGTTTTATTGCAATGTTGTGACCCTTTTGCTGTGATCGTAGCGTAGTATCTGTGTTAACTGTGGCAGGCAAGGCCAAGGTTCCAAACATTATTATTGGCTCACATAGAGCTTTCACACAAGTCAACAAACGATCTGATTGGACACCTGTGGTATTCTCTGGAAGCTGAGTGACAACAAGTCTCCCCAGACGTCCAGCTCTCTCCATCTCCTTCGATAGCATTTGCAAATGAATTCGCATCATCGCAACAGCCGCTTATCATTGATTTCTCGCTGGTAGTGGGCATTGGTTTATGCTGGAATTTGAGTGGCACTCAGCCTCCCCAAGGTCCCAGTTCTCTTTGCGCTTGTCCAGCCGAGGTCTGGTTGGCGCTCGCTCCTCGGTCTTTCAGTCCTTATTGACCCTTCTCGGCCCTTTGGTATCATTTTTTTTGGGGGGATCGGTGATGAAACAATGGGGGAAGTGCATGATGGGGGGGTGTAGAACTTGTAAATATGCAGTTTCGGTGGTCTTCATTCCCTGTAACGCTTATTCGTTATATTGTCTTCTGGTATAATTCTCCGCATTCAAGGGTTTTCCTTAATATTTCAGTTGTTGTCATTATCGTTAGTCATTGTACTTTTGCAGTTATTCCTCTGATTCCAATTTCTGACATTCTTTTTTCGAGGTTTTTTGGGATTGTTCCTAGTGCTCCTTCTATTATCGGTACTATTTGGACTTTCTTCATTATCCAAATCCCTTTTAACTCTCTGGCTAGCTCTGTGTATTTGCTTCGTTTCTTCTTTTCTTTCATACTCACCCTGTGATCAGCTGGGACTGCAAAGTCCATGATTAGACAGGATTTTTCTTTCTTGTTAATTATTACGACATCTGGTCTTCTTGCTTGGATGGGTCTGTCCATCTGTATGTCCATGTCCTATAGAATTTTGTGGTTCTCATTTTCGATTGCTGTTGCAGGTTTATGCTTGTACCATTTGTCTGTACGCTCAAAATGCAGTCATTTACACAATTCCCGGTGTACCACCCTCCCCACTTGGTCAAGCCTGTTTTTGTATTCCTTTTGGGCAAGTTTGCTGCATTCGCTTACTATATGGTTTATCGTGTCGTCTCTTTGCCCACAGATTCTGCATTTGCTGCTTTCTTGTGTTTTATCTATCCTTGCTTTGATATGGTTGGTTCTTATCGAGTTATCTTGTGCTGCAGTTATTAGAGATTCAGTTTCTCGGTTTATATGTCCTTTTCGCATCCATGTCCAGGTGTTTTCGTTATTCTCATCTTTTGTCATTCTTATGAATATTCCGTTGAGTTGGTTCTCTTCCCACTTCTCTTTTCTCGTTTTGTTGTTTGTCTCTCTGTTTTCTGTTTTTTTTTTCAGTGTCTCTAGCTGCCATAATTATTTTTTCAGTGTTTTGCATAATGTATTTTTTTCTAGTTCTTTTGTCGTGTCCTTCACACAACCCCTGTTTTTTTTCTGGAAATCTCGGCTCGTGTCGTCAAGTCTTTTCTGAGGGTTGTTACATGGAATCCTGTATGCTGAAAAAGAATATCGAAGCCGCAGGCAAGAAGAAAAACAAACTCGTGTACCTAGTCTACAGAGTTAATTTTCACAAAGGTATATACAAATTATTTACAAATATCATTCAGTTCTTAGTAAGTTTTTTTTAATGTCTCAATCTCTTCACAGGCAGCGTCAGACGGGTGGGGAGGAAGTAGAGAGGTCACGTCTCTATATGGTCTGTTCTTCTCTTCTGTTCTTCACCGTTCTCCGTTCTAATCTGATCTAATGTTCTCGCGACAGTCGTATATATAGTGAGGTATGTGGATGGGGTGGAAATTTCTCCAGCCAATCAGATTTCGCCACGAAATCGAAAAGCTTCAGGTTTTTTCGTGTATGCGATTCCAAAAAATTGGATCTCAATTACTAATTCTCACGACTCGCTAAGGTCAGATGTCAGTTCTGACATCCGACTTTGAGTTTACCAAGACAAGAAAATATTATACTTCAAGTTCCTGTCATCAGCAATATATTTCCCTGGTTTCAACAATATCTATTTTGACATGAAATAATATATATATATATATTTATTTTTCCATTTTTAATCCTCGGGTTATCTGGCGTCACCCGGGAATGATTAGCATTATCAGCGTAGTTATTCGACCCCTCCTGTTCCCTCTGAGGAGTTCTTAAGCTCCCCAATGGGGATTACGTCACACATCTTCTTTAGCATCTTTACTTATGATCTTATCGTATAATTTAACTCTGGTGTGTATCAATTCTAGTTTGTTTGTTTTTTTTTTCTTTTAATTTTCACCCCAAACAAAGAATATTGCCACCGTGGTGTAGGGGCTACTATTAGGGGCAGCAACTACAAGTGCACTATGTTGGGATTTGGGCAGCAAGATGTCAGTTCACGTTACACTTGAACTTCTGCATGTCAGTACAGTTGGAGAAGCAAGGACCTGGAATGGAATTCCAGAGTCTATCGGTTCTGGGGAAGAAACTACTGGAGTAGAAAGATCTTTTACATCTAGGGATATCTACTGTGTGGGGATGGGATTTAGCTGCCTGTCGGGTTTGTCGAGGGTGTCCACGTCGTGGGGGCACAAGTGTCTGCAGTTTGTCAGAGCATTCAGCATTAAAATACTGGTAGAACAGGCAGAGGGATGCAACGTTTCGTCGATGGGACAGAGGCTGAAGCTTAGATGACAGTTCAGGGCCTATCAGTTTGATGATTCTCTTTTGAACCTTGTCTAGGAGCGAGAGACTAGCAGCAGATGCACCAGCCCAAATATGACAGCACTACTCCATACATGGGTGAATGGTGGTCTTATAGAGGTGCAGGATACTTTCAGGTGTCAGTAGTTTTCTAGCACGGTAGAGAGAGTCTACCTACTTCGCAGCGGCCCTGGCAATGTTTTCAATGTAGTTGTCCCAACTCATGTTTCCTGTGAACGTTAGGCCAAGCAGTTTGAAAGATGTACTCTCAGACAGGGAGTCACTGGTCATTGCTATTGGTGACAGAGAAGGTTTCTTGTAATTATTGAAGGAAACCAGTTTAGTCTTGGCAGCATTGAATCTGACCATCCATTTTTGTCCCCATACCATACAGATTGGAGGGCATCTTCTAGTGTTTTTGCCATTTCTTTAGTTATGTGTTTATTTGTTTTCCTGTCATGCCTGTTATAGAGTGTGGTGTCATCAGCATATATACCCATCTCAGAGGCAGTTTTGTCGGGGAGGTCATTAATCGATATTAGGAACAATAGAGGTCCAAGGATAGACCCCTGAGGCACTCCCGCATTTATATCACACTGTTTAGATGTACGACCGTCGAGGACAACCTGGATTTTTCTCTTGTCTAAGATGGGTTAAATTATCGTAAGTATTCTACCATTATATACCCTGTCAAAAGCCTTAGATATATCTAGAGCTACCGCTCTGCCCTCCTCCGCCTTGTCCAGTGAATGGTATATACGTTCAGATATTGCAGTGAAGATGTTTGCTGTAGAACGGGCTTGTCTAAATTCATATTGTTTGTCAGTAAGAAGTTTAGCATCTGTACAGTGACGAACTAGAGCAGTGTTAATTATGGTCTCAAATATTTTGACGAAAAGTGGGAGGAGGCTAATGGGGCGTTATTTGATGGGTCAGTTCTTTCGCCAGAATTCTAGAATACTGGTACCATAGAAGAAGTTTTCCAACAGCCTGGAAAGCATGATTCATTAAGACATTTGTTGTAGAGTTTGGAGAGAACTTGAGCTACTTCGGCTGAGCACTTTTTTAATAGCACAGCTAGGATGAGATCAGGTCCACATGCTTTTGAAGTTTCAAGGTTTTTATGATAGCATGTACCTGAGCAGGGGTGATTTTTAGATCGTCTAGCGTGGCGTCTGTCCGCAAAGGAAAGTCATGTAGGGGGTGGTTGGAAAGGTCCAGTGTGGAGTTTGAGGCAATCCGGCTGGCAAGCATATTAGCTTTGTCGGTTGCTGAGCAAACAACCTCGTGATTGTTGGTTAGTGGGGGAATTGTTGAGTGCCCATTATTTACTACACTGTTGTAGATTTTCCAGGAGTCACGAGTTCCTAGTTTTTGTGCTTCGATGCGTTTTTTAGTGGTTTCAGTAAATTCTCTCTTAGCTGTCGTTCTTTCTTTCTTAACGTTACTTCTAGCTTCTATATACTTCTGTCTGTTTGAACTGGACTTATGTCGGTTAAATTTGTGGTATGCATGCTGCCTTTGAGCAATGGCAGTTGCGCAAGTAGAAGTAAACCATTGGGGAGAGTGGGGCTTGCTATAAAATTTCCACATGGGAACATGTGCTTCAATTGCTGTTTTGAACCATTCAGTGGTCTCATTTGCGCACTGTTCAGCAGGAAGAGGAAAAATATTTCCTCATGGGGCATCTCTTATAAGACATTTGATGGCTTCCCAGTCAGCATTTTTATAATATCTCGTTGTTTTGAGCACTGGCTCTTCAGTCTTGAGTCTGGAGTTTAGGGTGATTTCTACCATTATCACTGCATAATCCGTGTTCCCGAGTGGGCTGTCAGAATTTGTAATACAATCCTCGGGAACTGTGGTCAGAAACAGATCTAGAAGTGATGTGTGTTGTTCTTGTTTGTCAGGGAAACGGATTGGAAACGTAACCATTTGTGATAGGGAGTGAGATATAGCGAAGCTATGTGTTGTGCTGCCCGCTGCATCTGTGTGAGTAGAGAATCCAAGCCAGTTTTTGTGGTGAACAGTAAAGTCACCAACTACATGTACTTGTGCGCTAGTGTCGAGGGAGAGTGCTGTGTCTATGCTGTTATAGACTTTGCTTATTATGGTGCAGTCATGGTTCGAGGGAGAGCGGTAGAGAAAATAAAGTACCTAATTTTATGTTGTATGTTTAGTCTAAAGCACATAAAGGCTTGATCGTCCGTTTCTAGGTTTGTTTCTCTAGTTAGGGGGAGGGTGTTACGAATGTAGACTCCAAGTCCGTGCATATGTCTATCAGAGTCCTTACAGCAGAGTGGGAGATATCCAGGCATGTTAAAGTAGTTAGAGGGGATTGAGGAGTGTAGGTTAGACATCCGGGGTATTTGTTGGGAGAAATGCTTCAACATCAGCTAAATTAGTTCTAAGCCCACGGATGTTAGTGAATGCAAGCCTCAAAGGAGGAGGCAACTTGGATTTGTTCGACCCTAGGCCTGGTTTAAGCTTTTTTGTTATTGTACTGTCATCATGTTTTTAAAGTTAAATTAAATTTTCAATGTTTAACTTATTTTGAATTTATGATCTCAGACAATGTTTAACTTATTTTGAAGTCAGTGGAATATAATCGTTACTTATATTTTTTACTGCTTTTTTAAATAAAAGACTGGGAAAATATCCGATAACCGGCTTTGCTTCCGGAGGATTGGTTTGGACTTACTTATTGCAATGTTAAAAATCTTGAAAATCCGTACGTATCTAAAAAAACAGGTTGACACTTATATTTTTCAGACTTTGTGCAAGTGTGTGTGTGTGTGTGTGTATGTGTGTATGTGTGTGTGAGTGTGTGTATGGGTGTATGTGTGGGTATGTGTGTGTATGTGTGTATGTGCGTGTGTATGTGTGTATGCATGTGTTCGTTCGGGTTCCTTGTTTTTATTCCGTTTCCTTTGTTGTCTTCTTCTCTCCTCCTTTTATTTCATTTTCCTACGGGACTAGATGTTAACCTGACGTAACTGTATGGATTACGGTTACCTCAATAACGCAATTACCACTACTAATTAGTCTAGATACGGGTTTATATTTCATTTATATTTAAATATTTGAAAAGATCATACTAATTTTTCTCTTTGTTGTTTGTGCTCATGTTCTAATAAAATTTTAATATTCTTTATCCTATTTAATATTCTATTTTTAAAATATATTTATGTATTATTTTTCCAGAACCTCGTCTTGACCTTTCGAGAAACCCTCCTACTAACTAACACAACGCTTTAATTCACCAACCCGGATCTTGAGAAACATTAAGTATTCATACCCTCCGTTTTTAACTACTCCTCGAAATGAACTCTTTTACATCGGTCACTTAACTCAGACTTGTGGACTTTTAAACCGTTGTTCACTTTTCACAGGTTCCTAAAATCCACTATAATGTTAGAATACATCTATTTCAGGGAAATGAATAATTACACACCGCTCCGTATTCCTACGCACACACACGAATATATTTTTAATACTCAATACATGCGTAGAGCTTAAATAAGTGAAATTACGTAAATATCTGAAATGGTTCAACCAGATTGTTGACAGGACAATTAACATCTTCGGGTTAACTATACACACAGATTCGAAAAAGTTGTATGAAAAAAAATTAAGTAAGCATTTTATTACGAACATTTTAGAAAAATCTGTTGTACACTACGCTGGTTGGAATATTACAATCTGCAATAGATTTTACCTCATCGTGTTTTGTGAATTGCCTCATATGCAGACATTTGGACATTAAAAACTGTCCATTTAAATTATAGCTTTTTCATTACTTTTTGCATTTATAGTTCTTCATTGAATCTAATGACACCATGGAATATTTTTTTTAATGTTGGCTTCTTTTAGGCTTTTAAAGCAACATTGTTTTTATATTTTTAGTCAATGCGATAATAAAAAAATTTATTACTTCCTATAAACATTATTTTGCTAAAAGTATTTCCTCTGAGATGAGGCAGTTATTGAAAATCCATGGATTAAAGAAAAACCTTTAAATTTAATATTCCTTGTAGAATAATAAATTCGTATACAATTAAAAAAATAAATTTACTGAATTTAATTCCGAATTCTCATTTATGCTATTACTCTATCTCATCTAGCTTTTTTTATCTGATTGGAATTGTCTTATAAATATTGATACTGATATTTATGTGAATTTTTATATGACAGTATTATACAAGCTGTAATATGAAATTATTTCTAAATTTTAGGTTTTATATATATATATATATATATATATATATATATATATATATATATATGGCTACATTATGTAGCTAGACTTTGAGGAAGCATCGTGTTGATTATGTAGCCAGACTTTGTTGGCACCCTACATATATATATATATATATATGTATATGTATGTGTATATATGTATATATATATATATATATATATACACGCGTGTGTGTATGTGTGTGTATGTGTGTGTGTGTAGGGTGCCCACAAAGTCTAGCTACATACTCTAGAGGATGTTTCCACATAGTCTGGCTGCATATATATATATATATATATATATATATATATATATATATATATATATATATATATATATATATATACCAGCTTTAAGCATGGTGCTGACCGGTCGTACAATACAACGCTTTAACATGATATTTTAATTTATGAGCAAACGTAATGCTTTCAGCAAATTCTCACTTCTAATGTGTTGGGTATAGTCTCATTCTACATTGCAGGATAACCTGTTCTTTTAATGGAAATCGAACCAGACAAGGCATGAAGTGACTGGATTTAAGGAGCTAAATGGATCTTGTTACGATGTATACATTCTGAACGATGCTGTTACATTTAAATTGACCTAACACGTTGTAGACTCTGTCGCAAGTAAACAGAATAAATATTTAAAAAAAAATCGACACACGTTTTATTTATTTGCTTTTTTTTTTACAATAAGCCTTTATCTATGGTACTTCTTACAACACATTTTTTTAAAAAATATCTAAACGATCCATTTTTTCCGACCGTGTGTGACTTTTCATCCCTGCTCTGACGTTGCCCGATGTGTATATACACCATATAAGAAATCTCCATTGATTGATCAAAGTTTGAACATGTTCATGTTATCCTCACAGCTCTCGAATAAACCTCGCAGTCTTTATGACGACATGGAAATGTCAAAAAATGGTCAGTCAATATAGATTCCTTGCTATGTTTATATACTTTTATTTATTTATATAAGCTCTACAAACTTTTATTTATTTATATAAGCTCTACAAACGTATCAGCACTTTTGAAACAAATCATGTTTTCAACATACTTGAACATAATCTTACTGTTGCCATATCTGGGCAGGAGCTGCTAAAAACAGCCTATCCTGCCTTGACAGAGTACAAAATAGACTTCGTGGCTTAGTGGGGGATGCCCTTTTCTCTACCCTGCAACCTCTCTCCCACAGAAGAGACGTTGCGAGCCTATCCTTGTTTTATCGTTATTTCCATGGCAGGTGCTCGTCTGAACTCCAATCTCTGGTGCCTCCTCGCCAATCTTTCACGAAAAACACCCTTCTAGCTTAATCCACTGTCAAAAATTTCCCCCACTCTTTATCTGTGCCTAAATCAAAACGCAGAGTCCATGAACAAAGCTTCTTTCTTAGAACTGCACGCCTGTGGAACTCTGTTTCGACTGCCTGCTTCCCATCTGACTACAACTTGGATGTGTTCAAGTCCAACGTTAACAAATTCCTAATGAACCGCCCCCATAAGTAAACACTTCATCAAATCTCCACACTAACGTAATGTACTTGCAATAACCCTTATCCCTGAGTGGCTTCCTGGCCTTGATAAGTGGTGATCACTGTGTTAAATATATATATATATATATATATATATATAATATATACATACATATATATATATAATATATATATACATATATATATATATATATATATATATATATATATATATATATATATATACTAGCAAAAGTACCCGTCGTTCAAAAACAGCCTACAGAAAATGGACTCTGATTTATGAAAGTATGATAGGTTATGAAAAGGAAGGGTTGTAAATTTGGGTTGAATTTGGGGGTAGCAAAATATGATGAAAGTAAAAGTAAAATAAATAAACCCCATAATTTATTATGCCATACCTGTTCACACTGAAAAACTTATCACAATATTCTGTGGATCTATATTAAAAAACATTGTTAAATTTTGTGACATATTTCCATTGTATGGAGGTCAGGTGTGAACGAACACCCCATAATTTATTATACCATATTTCTGAAAACTGAAACATAATTATCAAAGTAGACTTACACAGATAGATATGAAAAGTCTTTATTCAAGTTTGTGTCTATTTCCATCCTATGGAGGCCAGGCGCGAACGCAGACCTCACAATCTTATTATACCATCCATATTAAAGTTGAAACATAGTTATCAAAATATTATTATGTATATTTCTATATCAAAAACACTTGTAAACGTTTTTTTTTTTATTTTTAAATTTATATTTTCCATACTTTGTGGATCAGGCGCGAACGCAGACCCCAAAATTTTAATGAACCACCGTTCTGCCATATGAAATATACCCATTCCGGTGTCTCGATACATTTTCCATCATTATATGTAATCAGTTTTTTAAAATAGTCAACCATATAGGATCCTATTCGTGACCAGACACACACACATACATTTAGCTTTATATTATAGATATTGTTATCCACTAGCAGATTATTTCGCTGTATCAAAACTTATCCTTGCGGCTAGAATAAAAACTAGCTCTAGTCAGGATTGAAACTCGCCCGCCTAGGCGACAGTTCACGCTTTTAACTGTCATGATATTTGGCTGTTGCTTAAATAGTTATATTAAATTACAATAATCAAACTTCATCCAAACGCCCAAGCTATATTTGTTTTCACTAAGAACATCGCATTATACGCTAGTGACAATTTGTTATTTCACTCCCAAATATGCTTAAGCCACAAGATATATCTGAAGTGAAATTTAATGGTCCAAAAATAATAAAAACAAATTATCAATCCTCGTTTTAATAAACCAGAAACACAAAAACTTGCTTAATTAATTTGGTTGTATGCAATCATCATCCAATCTCTTAATCTTTTAAACAAAATGGCAGAAATGAACTGGTTTGTTATTAATTTCTCGAATTTAGTGGTTTAGCAAAACGGGAAACCGGGAAAAGCAGAGTCAAAAGGTCGACTGCCATTTAACATTGTGTAAGGTTAATTATAAATCGTCTTGTTAATTAAAAAGATGATTGAAAATGAGGTACTCCTTTTCCCTCGTTCATAGTTAATTAATATTTCGTTTAAATGGCATTTGATTTAAGGTTTGTAATTAATTACACAACTTTCCCCAGAAATTCGCAAAAATGTCATGTTCTATATAAACTAAGGCCCCCATTAAATCTCAAAAAGCATTGGATGAGTGCTTTCAGTGGGAAAGACAATAATGAAACAAGGGTTGCGTACTCTCTAACCACGTCTGCTCTGAATCAGCTCTGCTTGTTTCCAGTAACGGAGAAAAGTCTAAGACGATTAGAAACAATACAGAAACAAGTAGCAAGCTCTCCAATATATAGCCTCTTGTGTTTTAAATTGTCAACTATTTTAGTATTGACAAGGCTCAATGTTACTTAAATTAGCCGTATGCTAGATATAATTAATTATGACTAGCAAGGGCGCAGGGCGTTGTCTGGTCGTAAAATACGCTCGAATATAATATTATAATTTATGTAGATTTCGTGTTTATTTGTATTTGTACAATAGGGCCAATCCTGTATTAATTATTATATTGTACCAGATATATAGTAATGGTCGCCTTACATGCCCCGGTCATGAAATACGCTTAAATAGTCAATTCTCTATCGATTATTATATTGTACCTAATATTTAGTAGTGGTTTAAAAAGTAAACAGAATACAACCTTGGTGGCATCAGCCAGAATCGAAGCCACAACATTTATCCCTCCTATCTTAGTCGTTACTGTATAAGCTATTCTCAGACGGATAAGAAACAGCAAAAAACATGAACTGACTTTAACATATTAACATATATTTATACGCACAAGAGCGGTTGGAGTTGACTTATGACAAGTTCTTTTTTTTGCAATTTTCATCCCTTAGCAGCTATTTCTACCGGTTACATATTTTACAAAATCTACTTTTTAGCTGCTTTCATTTACAATCATCGTCATTGCTTTTTTTCTGCATTTATTTATATCGAAAGAAAGGAAGAAAGAAAGAAAGAAAGGAAGAAAGAAAGAAAGGAAGAAAAAAAGAAAGGAAGAAAGAAAGGAGGAGATGTCGTTACATATTTTACCTTTGACCTCAAAATTAATTTTCGATTTTTAGTTAACATCAATTATTTTTGTGTAAATATCAGTCAAACTTCTAATACAATACATGTGGACATTTCCCGATAAGCTGATAAAATCCTTTTCTTTTTTCTTAACTACAAGTGAGAGAAGTTTGGATAATTTGTTGGGACCGGAGAACCGGTACATTTAATGATATATATTTTATAGGCTCTGATTTTAGCTGTATGAATCTTAAATCATTCATTCACTATATATCAGAGCACGCCTTTATGACCAGAAATATTCAAGTTTTAAGCTCGAAATTAATTTGCTGTTGGAGCTGAATGCATTTAATTTCAAATTTTGTAAAAATTATTGAGTAATGATTTCCGCTCATAAGACTAAAAAGAAGAATACGAACAATTTCATTTGAAAGTTAAACAATTAGAATTAACTCGAAGATACGAAGCGGATGACGTGATAACATTACTCTCTTACTTTACAATCGTGCGAAAACTGTCTGGATAATCTGTTGAAAGTCTATAATTTTTATAAGGTCTGATTCTTCACTTAAAATAATCGTCATTTTAACTTTATTATAATTTAATCAATAGACTCGACGGTGAGAAATAGGCCACCTTTGAACTCAGAATAAGTTTGCTATTAGAGTTAAATGCGTTCATCGTCAGTTTTTGTCAACGTTTTTTTTTTAAGTAAATAACCACTGTAATCTCTAATCTTTATTAAATATTGTTGGATAGCAGAATATCAAATTATCTATAAATAAATCTTGGTGTATATGAACCGACAGACAGGTTGTATATAACTTTTACGATGAACAATATTTTGCTTGAACTGGACTGTAATGATGGCGTGGACATATCGACATGTTATTTTGAGGGGAAAATAAATACGTGTACATGAGGAGACTTAACACGGTGAGAGGAGACAATGTTCCATTGAGGGATAGTTAGATAAATGTTCGTTGACGAAGAAGAAGAGTAGTGTACATGGTGGCGGGTGTCTATTTAAATAGACATTCCGGCGAGTTATTTACGGGCGTCAATTCCATGGTCGAGTGGGAGAACCGCCGACTGTCAACACGACGGTTCTAGGTTCAATCCTTGGCTTGGGAGAGATGCTAGTCTAGCAGCACTGATGAGTTGTGATACAACGAAACAGGACTGTATGTCGATGACTACAAATATATTTTAAAAAGCCCCCCTCTTTGGGTAGAGCACTGTCGTAAATAATCTCACCCGCTACTTAATTGGCTGAAAATGCGTAGCTCGTTATTTGTTTACGAACAGACGATTTGAGCACTTTAAAGGTGGTGGCGGGTGTCTATTTAAATAGACATTCCGGCGAGTTATTTACGGGCGTTAATTCTATGGTCGAGTGGGAGAACCGCTTACTGTCAACACGACGGTTCTAGGTTCAATCCTTGGCTTGGGAGAGATGCTAGTCTAGCGGCACTGATGAGTTGTGATACAACGAAACAGGACTGTATGTCGATGACTACAAATATATTATATATATATATATATATATATATATATATATATTGTAATGTAATGGCAAGCGATCTACGAAAGATAAATGCAAGCAACCGTAAAGGTAGTCACTAGTTTTGTCTTCTCTGCGCCAGCCTCTTGAACCAAAGGTTCTCAATTCCTTCACCATCCTTACTCAAGGCATACCTCCATGCTGGTCTATCTTCGGCTAGCTCCTCCCACACATTCACATCGATGCCAAGAGCGATCAGATCCTGTTTGCCCACGTCTTTAAAGCGCAGCACCGGGCGACCGCGGCTTATTGATCCATTCGCCAGTTCGCTGTAGAGGATATCCTTAGGGAGACAGCGATCGGGCATTCTGCGCTGGTGTCCAAGCCAGCGCGATCGTCGTATGTCGAGTGTCTGGAACAAGGAGCGGCTGCCGGCACGTCTTAGCACCTCTTTGTTGGTGATTCTATCTCACCAACTGATGCCCATGATATGTCGCGAGATGGTAGACGTTCAGTCTTTTCTCGTGACGAGCATACGTGGTCCAAGTCTCTGCTCCATTCAGTAGGGTACTCAGAACACAGCATTCGTAGATGCAGCATTTTGTGCGAGAAGTGAGGTATTTATTGAACAATGCTCTTTCACGTAGTCGGTTGAAAGTAGACGCTGCTCTACCTATGTAGCCCATGTTCAATGGATACTCCCTTGTTGATGTTGGATCCAAGATACGCAAAGTTCTCGACAGTCTCTAGATGGTGGCCATTGATGGTGATTGGTGATGCGTCACCCTGGTGCATCACAGCTGTCTTCTTCACACTGGTTACCAGTGCGAACTCCGCACAAGCAACGCTCAATTTGTCAAGCAGTCCCTGGAGTCCACTTGCGGAGTGCGAGACCAATGCAGCTTCGTTTGCAAACAGCAGCTCAAGTATTAGGACTTTTCGAATCTTGGTTTTGGCGCGTAGGCGTGCCAAGTTAAAAAGTTCTCCATCAGAGTATGAAGTACACTGTCCTCGTCCTCGTGATTTCCATATATATATATATATATGTGTGTGTGTGTGTGTGTGTGTGTGTGTTTTACAACTATTTTAGTGGTGCTCAAGGTCTGATGTGGACGTTTGCTAAAAGCACACAGATGTCTTAGCGTCATACTGTGATTCTCCCAGACAAATCAATCCCACGCAAACAGGGCTCTGGTGAACGGCGAGTGTCCTGCCCCGAATAAGTTGACCTCCACTGTGGGCCAAGTTCTTTTAACCAAAGGCTAAGGGTGAGGTAACCCCGACAGAAACCTTCAGAAGAGCTTAGACCGTGTCAGCTGCGGCATACATGAACCACCGGCGTGTAGAATATGCTCTGGTGCCCAGCAATCAAGTCCCAGTCATGGATTATATCGAATGATGAGTGGCGAGGGCTCGGTAAGCCGTGGTGAAGTCAACCTCTCAAGCAGAAGGAAACCCCTGATATAAACCCTGCGACGACTGCTGCTTCCAATGATGTTGACTTGCTCTTCTTTTTGGTTGAATGTGGCAGTTGTTCAGAGATTGGGATTGTCTCGATGCAAAGTTTTCCTCAATATAAAAAAATTTAAAGTACAAGCATTACTTGATATGTAATGGAATACGCATTTTACTATCAGTGTGTATCTTGATAGGCTAAAACGGTAAACGGACACACAATGATGAGTGATGCAGATATGGCCGTCAATGGAAGCAAAGGATCTGGAGAATCCAAGGTCTGGTCCGGCAGGTGGTCAGGGCACTACAGCTTGGACCCGGTCATCGGCAGATGTGCGGACCTGTAGAAGGTTCATAGAAGTGACCGTCCGGCACGTGCTGCTGGTGGCGCTCATGTCTGCCTAATTTGAGCTAGAGATGTATTAATAATGGCAATACTCGAGAACGAGTTTGTAGACATCATATATATATATATATATATATATATATATATATATATATATATACTAGCAAAAGTACCCGTTGTCGACAGGGTTCAAAAACAGCGTACAGAAAATTGGCTCTGATTTATGAAAGTGTTGTGGTTGCAAGGTTGAACAATAATTAGTAAGGAACTCTAACTGGCATCCTTTACATTTATCAATTGTTGTCGCTATGTCAGTGTCCATGTTACGCCAGTACACGTAGCTTCTCATTCATTCGATTTATCCCCGGATGTCCTGTGTGGAAATCTCTTAACATCCTATTCTGCAATGTTTTGGGTATTACCACTTTCTCGCTGTACAGAAACACATCGTCACATATGGAGAACACTTCCTGCACCTTTGTGTCCGTTATAAGTTTCTCTTTTATGTCCTTTATATATTCGTCTTTCTCGGCTTCCCTTTTAATGTCCGACAAAGTTACGGGTAGGTCCTTAATGATGTTTGCTACCATATTTTTTACTTCGACATTTGTCCGAATTGCTGCAATGACTGATTCTTCCAGATTGTGTTTCTGTGGTATCAGTCTTGACAGTCCATCCGCATGGCAAATCTTTTTTGATGCTAGATGTTGTAGCTGGAAATCGTAATTAAGTAGTATTGTACCCCAGCGCAGCAATCTATTTGCGGTGTATACCGGCAATCCTTTTTTTGATCTTTAGATCGTGACTAACGGTTTATGGTCGGTTTCAAGTATGAATTGTCTACCATATAAATATCGGTGAAATTTTGTCACGGCAAAGATTATGCTCAACGCTTCTTTTTCGATTTGTGAATATGCCCGTTCGGCTGGTATCAGCTTTCTCGAAGCGTGCGTTATTGGTTTTCTAGACCCATCCGGCATAATATGTTGAATGCATGCTCCTAAGCCGTAGGAGCTAGCGTCACTAGCGACGACTATTTTTAAGTTTGTGTCAAAGTGCGTTAAGAATAATTCGGATGTTAGTGCGCTCTTTATTTTGTCAAAAGCGGTTTGACATTCTTGCGTCCAGTTCCACAGTGTATCCTTTTTAAGCAGATTATTTAAGGGGGCTCGCAAGTTATGCATTCCTTCAATAAAAGATTGGTAATAATTTGCGAGTCCCAAGAAACTCTGCAAGGTTGTTACATTATCGGGTGCTGGCATATTTTTTATTGCCGCAGATCTGTCTGGGTCTGGACGTCGTCCATGTTTGTTTATTATGTGTCCAAGATACTTAATCTCGCTCATACAAAAGTCACATTTACTTTCTTTTACTTTAAAGCCGAATTCTTGTATTCGAGTAAATACTTGTTTCAAATGTTCCTTATGTTCTTCTAGGGATTTGCTCCTGACAACAATGTCGTCTAGGTATGCACATGCGCACTCAATACCACTTAGCATGGTGTCCATCGCTTGCTGAAAGATGGCAGGCGCTACTTTGATGCCAAAAGGCAATCGGTTGTATTTGTATAATCCCTTATGCGTATTGATGCATAGTATTTTTGAGCAATTCTCCTCGACTGGTATTTGCAAATACGCGTCGCTCAAGTCTATCTTGGAGAAGATATTACCCCCATTCAACTTCGTGAATATTTCCTCCGGGCTTGGTAAGGGGTAATGGTGATCTTTTAATAGGGAGTTGACCCCGGTCGAAAAGTCTGCGCACACTCTAACTTCGTCATTCTTTTTCTTTACGTATATGGTGGGGGCTGCCCACTCGCTGTGTTCTATTTTTGATAGAATTCCCGTCTGTTCCAATCTATTTAATTCTTTATCAATCTTTTCCAACCCAGCGAACGGAACATTTCGCTTTTTTCTACAAATTGGGCTGGCGTTTTCTTTAAGTTCAAACACTGACATAGCGACAACAATTGATAAATGTAAAGGATGCCAGTTAGCGGCAAAATCTCCACCTATACTACACAAACCTTGGCCGAAAACCGACCAACCATGGTCGAGAATCCACATGGACTTCGCTGGTCCAGTAGGTCAAAACTATTATTTAATTGTAGTGGATAGTTTCACAAAATGGCCGGAGGTAATGCGTTGCAGGAATCCAACAACGAACAACTCAATAGGGTTCCTACACGAGTTGTTTGCAAGATTCGGTGTACCAGACACACTGGTCACTGACAACGGAACGAAGTTCACATCCGCAGAGTTTAAGGAATTTTGCGACACGTTCCGAGTGAAGCACATCACGACTCCGCCGTATCATCCAAGGTCGAACGACCTCGCGGAAAGGTTCGTGGACACGCTAAAACGAGCGTTAAAGAAATCCATTGGAACACCAACAGAAAAAGCTTTGCAACAATTCTTGCAAGTATATAGGATTACACCACATCCTAGTACACCATCAAACATATCACCAGCTGGTGTAATGTTTGCCAGAAAGGTAAAATCAGCGTTTGACAAACTATTGCCAAGGCAGGCAATTATCCGAAACACTACACACACGAGAAGAAAGAAATATAACTCGGGAGATCGAGTATATTTTAAGTGCTACATAAATAACACATCTTACTGGGAATGTGGAGTAGTGGATAAACGCATTGGTGATTGTACATACATGATTAAAGGTCCACAGAATATACATAAAAGGCACCTAAATCAGATAAAAAAACGTCATATCCAAGATGATGATGATACGACAACAGTCGAAGAGGAGGACACCATAGATATCATATACGAATCTTTTAATTTGGAACCGCCTCAAAATGCACCTGAACCCCGAAGATCAGGTAGGAAAAGAAAAGTGAATAAACCATTAATGGTAAACCCAAAAAGAAAAAGATATTGAAATCTTTGTGACTTCAAATCTTGGGAGGGGGGTGGTGTGGTGGCAACCACTTATTTGCATATGCGAATAACATAACACTATAAATGGCAAGCCTAGGTTGGCCTTGGGGTGTCTTACTCAAATGCCACCGGAAGTGACGCCGAAGAGCGTACATGTCCTCCCACCAAGACTCTCTGACTCGACACCGTCATTTGTACATATTGTAAATATACCTTTTCTTTAATACACTTATTATTGCGTTATCTTGTTGTTTGCGTCTTCATTGTATTTCCTTACTAATTATTTTTTGGATTTTTTAAACGATACATAAACATACCCATCTTTGTGTCTCGATACATCTTCCATAATTATATGTTATCAGTTTTTTAAAATAGTCAACAATATAGGAGCCTATTCCTGACCAGACACACACACACACACACACACACAAACATACACATACACACACACATTCAGCTTTATATTATTTATATATCTATAAAAGTTAAAGTGTATGTGTGTGTGCCTGTGTGTGTGTTTCTGTACATTTCCCTACGCAATAACTCTGTCAATTTTTAATCTACAGACTTGAAATTTGGTATACAGGGTACTGAGATTTTGAAAAATCGACGTGATCGGTTTTTGGCCAGAAATTTCGCGATTAAGGGGTCAAAGTTCAACGATTTGACCTTTCAGAACGCTAAAAAATCCTCCAAGAGTTTTGGGTCTACATACTTGAAATTTTAGATATAGGTTCCTTGGACATGGATCTTACTTAATAACTTGATATGAGCCCAAAACAATAAATGTAAAGGGGTCATAATGGAGATCAAAGTTAAAAAAATTGACCTCTGCGGTCTCTTCCAAATGACTCAGACAATTTCTGGTCTAAATATTTGAAATTTTACATAAAGGGTATTCAGAGATAGGGGAAGCTTTTTAATCAGTTTCGGTCGAAAATATTTAGTTACCAAGATATAAATGTATGTATGTATGTAAGTTTGTTTGCATGTCTGCCTTAAACTTTCAATAGATGCGACGGTTTTTCAAAACATCAGTATCGTTTTTAAGTTCGACCTAACACAGGATAAATATCGAAAAATTGGTTAAAAACATTAATAACTTCCCCTTCAACTGGTCACTTTTCTACAGGAGGGGGGCACTTTTTTTCGCAGATATTTTAAAAATTTATCCTCCCCTTTAGATTGTCTAGCCTTAATTTTTAAAAATGTCGCTTCCGGTTTTGCGGTGGTCGTAACAGCATAAACGTTAGGTTTTACCCCGTTCTTTTCCTCGTTTGTTGTACGGGTTCGAGCCTGCCTTCCTACTACCACTGTTTTCTTTTTGCTCAACATACACACCCAAACACCCGGGCAACGCCGGACTGAAATGCTAGTATATCTATAAAAGTGAGCGTGTCTGTGTGTGTGTCTGTGTACATTTTCCTACGAAAAAACTTTGTCAATTTTTAGTCTACAGACTCGAAATTTGATATACAGGGGACGGAGATTTGGGAAAATCGATGTGATCGGTTTTGGGCCAGAAATTTGGTGATTAAGGAGTCAAAGTTCAACGATTTAACCTTTAAGAACTCTACCAAACTCCTCCGACTATTTTGGGTCTTCATACTTGAATTTTTAGATATAGGTTCCTTAGACATGGATCTAACTTAATAACTTGATTTGAGCCCAAAACAATGAATTTTAAGGGGTCATAATAGGGGGCACAGTTTTTTTTAAAAATTGACATCTGCGCTCTCTTCCAAATCACTCAGACAATTTCTGGTCTAAATATTTGAAATTTTACATAAAGGATATCCAGAGATTGGGCAAGTTTTTCATCAGTTTGGGTCGAAAATATTTAGTTACTAATATATAAATGTATGTATGTATGTCTGTTTGCATGTCTGCCTTGAACTTTCAATAGATGCCATGGATATTACCAAGACCACTACCGGTTAAAAGTTTCCTATTTTATACGACAAATATCGAAAAATTGGCTAAAAACATTAATATCTTCACCTTCAACTACGCACTTTTCTACATGGGGGGGCACTTTTTTCGCCGATATTTTTGAAAGTTATCCTCTCCTTTAGATTGTCTAGCCTTAATTTTTAAAAATGTCTCTTCCAGTTTTGCGGTGGTCCATAACAGCATAAACGTTAGGTTTAACCCGTCCTTTTCCTTCTTTGCGGTACGGGTTCGAGCCTGCCTTCCTACTACCATTTTTTTTTTTGCTCAACATGCACATCTAAACACCCGGGCAACGCCAGGCTGAAATGCTAGTAGATATATAAAAGTGAAAGTTCCTCTATGTGCGTCTGTGTGTGTACATTTCCCTACGCAATGACTCTGTCAATTTTAAGCCTACAGACTCGAAATTTTATATACACTGTACTGAGATTGGGAAGATCGATGTGATCGGTTTTCGGGCAGATATTTGGCGATTAAGTTTTCAAAGTTCAATGATTTCACCTTTGAGAACTCCTCCTATACCCCTCCTATAATTTTGGGTTCAAACACTCCAAATTTTAGATATAGATTCCTTGGACATAGATCTAACTTAATAACTTGATGTAAGTTCAAAACAATACATGGTAAGGGGTAATAATAAGGGTCAAATTTAAAAAGATTGATCACGTTTTTTTCCCTCAACATACGCCTCCAAATACTCGGGCAACGCCGGGCACCCATGCTAGTATATATATATATATATATATATATATATATATATATATATATATATATATATATTGTTTAATGTGGGGTTTTCCTCGTGTAATATTGTGATGGACTGGTTAAGCTATAAATACCAGCTGTTAGAGACATTTGAGACGTCGAAGGTACACAGCACTTCGCTAAGAACTCCGCTTCGACTACGATACTCGCCTGTACTGCGAAATACCAGATCTATTACTTGATCTGTACAAAGACGGCTTAGCTACTTCAAACGCTATATATATATATATATATATATATATATATATATATATATATATATACATACACACACACACACACACATATATATATATATATATATATATATATATATATATATATGAGTCACAGCTTATCGAGACCCGGAGGCCACTCGATGATACGAATGTATGGGTATACACTAGTCAATGGGATAATATCGCAGTAATCGTTAGTAGTAAAAATTCGGTGAGTCGGATTACTTAAGAGGACGGTTATTCATGAAAATATTTACGTTGAACTTGAAGTCGGCCATATTGACGTCAGCTAGACAGCAGGCAAACGGAAGAGAGTTCCGCAGGCGTGCAGTTCTCAGAAAGAAGCTGTGGTCACTGAATCTACCTTTAGGTTTAGGCACAGATAAAGAGTGAGGGCGGATTATATATAGTGGTTTAAGTAGACGTGTGTTTGTCGTGAAAGTTTGGCGTGGGGGACCAGCACTTGCCATGAAAATAACGATAAGGCAGGGACAGGCTCGCAGCGTTTCTTCTGTGGGAAATCTTGTGCAGGGAAGAGAAAACGGAATCCTCCACTAGATAAAGAAGTCTAGTTTGAACTCTGTCAAGGCAAAATAAGCTGCCTCTAGCAGCTCCTGCCCGGATATGACAAGAGTACTCCGTCATTGGGCGTACCTGAATTTTAGATAGGTAGAGAATTGCATCAGCAGTTAAATATCTACTGGAGCGATAGAAGGATTCTACCATTTTTCTAGTGAACTTGGCAACGTATCTTATGTGTGTATATATATATATATATATATATATATATATATATATATATATATATATATATATTGAGAATATATATATACATATATATTGAGAATATATATATATATTGAGAATATATCTATATGTATATATATGTATATATATATATATATATATATATATATATAGAGAGAGAGAGAGAGAGAGAGAGACAGAGACAGATAGAGAGAGAGAGATATATACTCGGATCCTTTCGGTGTCGACATAACGATTTTAAACGAACTCACAAATTAGAAAAAAAAAAACTAACGACAAAATAATCGAAACGACCTCGCAAGTTGAACAAAAAGCACGTTAGGAAGATTTATCGACATTTACAAAACATGGGCCATTTTTTCAGTTATTTTTAATTAACAAGGAACGTATACAAAAGTATTTGATTCATTTTTTCCGAAAGTAAGAAGTTCTTTTGCTCTTCTTGCACGCCAAAACAGGTTTATACAAATTGGAGAATTTTTTTTTCTCGTGGACACGTTAAAAAGTATTGAACAGATCGCAGGATGAGCTAAAGTGCTTCAAGCCGCTTTGCAACAACAGCAATTGAAGTCATTTTGAAACTACAACTATTAGAACAACAAAAACAATTGAAGAAAAAAAATATTGGAACGACAACAACGATTGGAACAAAAACAAATATGAGGTATTTAAAATGTTATTCAAACGGCAAGCAAATAAAACTCAATCACTTTTAGAAAACGTATTGTCTTTGACCAAAAAATCACCAGGTTCCAGGATTTTATTTCGGCTGATGGAATCTCAAATCTACTATCGGAATTTTAATTCGACCCAGACATTGGTTCAACGTTTCCAGCTTATTTTCGTAGGTTTGAAACAATATTTATGAAATGATACAAACAATGGTCAGATGAAAAAAAAAATCATGCTATTTATACAAAAGTTGAAAACGGAAAAGAATACTATTTTTTTTTTACAAGAGGTCACCACTTATCAAGGCCCGGAAGCCACGCGGGGATAAGGGTTATTGTGTGTAAAGTACGTCAATGTTGAGATTTGATAAAGTGTCCACTTAAGGGGGTGGTTCATCAGGAATTTGTTTATGTTGGACTTGAAGACATCCCAGTTGAAGTCAGGTGGGAAACAGGCAGACGCAACAGAGTTCCACAGTCGTGCACTTCTAAGAAAGAAAAACGGAGGACATGTAGTTTAGTTAAGCAATAGATTTTTTGTCGATATTTTTTTATAATAATTACTGTTTGTTCCATAAGCGATACGAATGTTTAAATATCGTATGAAATGTGGACGACGATATTATCAGGTATGCTGATATGACGAAAGAAGAGTGTGGCGCATTTAATTAAACTATCGAACGACGTGTTGAAATGTTTAATTCTCGTCAAGATCAACGGCATTGAAGGATAAAGAAATTAGAACAAACATTCTTTGGTGGGTGAAACATTACACTTCAAAAATGGTTGGATGCCAGCGTTTAATAAACATTTGAAAAAGATAATGTTGAATGAAATGTTGATAAGGGACACCGACTGTAAGAAAAAAGTCGAACCTACATAGATAAAGAAGTGTAATATGCGATACGATGCATGTAGTTTCACGCATATATAAAAAAACTGTTTTTGACTGACAAATATGTTTTAATCGTGGTTGTGTAAGCCATAAAATGGCTGCATTGTCTGACAAAACAGAAACAAGTATGCAGAGCATGCGCGGGTGCGCATAAGCGTATCAGTCGGGCCTACCTGCGGTGAAAAGCGAACCTGGTACCTTTTGATTACAAATTAAGTCTACTTATGAACTACACCCATCCTCACCCATCTTACGCCAAAGTGACGAATTGGTTTCGCTCAAAGGCGATAAAAAAAACGAGCCGATAAGTGATTGGGCGGTGTAAACACACTGCTTTGAGAACATGTCTCGCGTTATTGCATTTCGTATTGTGGTGTTTCGATTCGGCGAGATTGTTCAGTGCTGCTTGGGAACGTGTTTGGCAATTCAATGTTATTGTTCGTTGTGAGGCGTGTCAATTCGGCGGTGGTGTTCGAAATTGCGTGGACGAATTTGTTAAGGACCGTACCTCACTTGTGAAAACAAATATATATATTTTTTTTTCTGGTGTGTTCTCTCCCTCGTGTAGCAACACGAACAAAGTCGAAATCGGAAGCAAACCTAGTTTTGCTTAAGAACGAAGTAAAGGCGGTAAAAAAAGATAAAAATACATAATTATAAAAATAAATGGGACGAAAGCAGAATTGTTACGTGATTAAAGAAGTCATATATTGGTAATACAGGAACAAACTTAGAAAAACATCCTGTGGTTAATGACCACAAAATAAATTAGCATAGGCGTATCAGGTACAAACATTGAGTTCATAGAAGTAAAATTTGATAGTTGTTTCATAGGAAAAATTAATTCACACTATATCTACGGGCCAGGAATGTTGAGGATGGTACTGTGTAGAAGAAAATCGTAGCTTGCCTGAGTAGCGTGGGTGTCGTGTTTATTCGCTTTAGTAAAAAAAAAATATTAAAAAATAAAGCTAAAATGTCGACGACACTTTTGTATTTAACGATTACGTATGAGTAACGCAAACTGTTTGCAAATTAGATGATGCAAGATGCATAAAAACAGCTCTAAAAGGAATGATCGGCGACTTGAAGGATCGCATGTTATGCGAACGGACGTTTTTATTATCAGGATTATTAAAGCTACCTCAAAAGATTGTAGGCGGGACAAACCACAACTTTACAATGGAAACAATTTCCAAACTAGAAGCTATTTTTACTTTATATTACTTTTCGGCGATGGAGGGCAAGACTTTTGATGTCCGGTTTATCGCGGCGTTTAGTGGTGCTGCAGCAGATATACCCATTATCGAATGGATCGAAAATGTGGAACTTGTGTGCGAGCGTTGCCCTATGAAAAATGTAAGGTACGCCCTACCATTTAGATTGCGTGGTATGGCCCTGACCAATTACAGGTCACTTATTACGGAGCCGAAAGCAGACGTGTAATACATCAATCAGGCTCCTATGAGCGCATATGCTACCGAGGCATTTAATGCACATGACCAGTTTGTCGCTCGACAATTGTGTATTAATGAAACGTTGCACAAGTTTTTGCTGAGCTGCGACGCCTGGTCCGGTTAGTTTGCGGATTGTTGATCGAATGTTGGTTAACGTGCACATTCGTTTCTGGACTACCGCAATACGTCAGACATATATTACGAGCTTAATCCAGGAGGGAACCGATGAGTACGGAACAACTGTTGACCTGAACGAGAGTTGCCCTTACTGACAAGGCCATGCCGAATTGTCTTCCTGCTCCTCCACCAAACAAACACCTTTAGAATCAATATTATACAATGGTGGTAGAAAATTTGCTCATTATAGGTATGGTCGTCCCAATAACTTTACTGTTTACAGAATCGCTAAGAGAGGTCGGATACTCGGATAAGCAAAGTCCATCGTGAGATACGTTGCTTTAGATCCAGTGCCCTTTGAGATATAGTATCAAAGTGCCAGGGAAACGTCAAAAAGAAAAGAAGGCATTAACATTAGTTTGCTTCCCGACCAACTGAACATTAAGAAGTTCCCCTCCATATAAGTGCGTGTAGATGTGCAACAGTTCACGGTGTTGATCGATTTCGAGCGTTTGTCGAGTCTAGTGAGCAAAGCCGTGTGTTCCTTTTTATCAGCAGGAGTACTAACAGCTGGAGGAAGAACATTGAATTGCCAAGGATACGGGAGATTAAATGTAGAGGTTGGCTAAGTTCCAGCTGTCGGCATAAAGACGTTAGTTGTTGATAAACAGCTGTTCGGCTTCGATCTAATGTTGGGGATTGATGCGGTCAAGTACCTCGGTGGAGTTCATTTCACGAAATCAGACGAGTCACGTTTCAGGGATCTAAATTGCTGTGCTCCCATCTCGACCGACGAGTCAGACTTTAGCATGACTTCTGATCGCAATAACGAAGAATGTACTCCATATTGAAAATAGGCAAACGGTCACTCCCCCACGTAACTGAATAACAGTTTGCAAGCATACGCAGTGCCTTGTCATGCCAGGGATTCCTATGAGAACGAGATCGAACAGTGGTAACAGAATGGATGGCTGGTGCCATATTCAGAATAACTTGGCCCATCGAAGGTTCTAATTTCATTTATGGCGGTTGTGAAGGAGCAGAAACAGAATGTGGATCTAGTACTTGACTACCGGGAATTATACGAGTTTCTAGATGCTTTTACAGCCAATTCAGAAATGTTCGCGCAGAAACAAAGAGAGTTTCGGCGACAAGAAATCAATGAATCGCTTATGAATCTGCGGATAATTTTAAATCAATGTCGAAAATGTGCTGTAGCCGTTTCAAACAGATATTTTTAGTGGCCAACGCTTCTGTTTTATCCGGTGTAGATTTGGGCTCTGACGCCTCTTATAATGAAGCCTATTATAGACGCTATCGTATCTCAAGACCTTGCGACTAAAAGCGCTACATCAGCACATGTTGATGATATTTTCATTAATCACAGCGTAGTTTCTGCATCGCGCGTTCAACAACATTTTTTAGACTATGATTTCATTTCTAAGGACCTGATACGACGGAGAGACGGAGTTACAATTCTTGTCTTGCAATTCTGTGGAAAAGATGGAAACGAGGAAGTCCAATTCCGGAAATCCCTTATGAATGTACACGTTGTCGCGTATTCTGTATCTGCGGAAAATCATTGGTCACTTCTTTGTATGCTTCGGGTGGCAGTTTCATTTATCAAGGGTCTAGCAACTGCAGTAACAATGGGCTGGGATGACAGAAAACGCATTTCTCTGTCACATATTGGCAGAAACTTATCGCAAAATAGAAGAAGCGGATCCCGTTGGAGGAGACTGGTGTATGGACGGCAAAGAAATTACAGTCTGTGTGTATATAATTTTAATAGCCACGGGCGTGGCATTGGAAACGAATTGGACGGTCATAAGAAATGCGTGTTAGCTACGTCGAGCTAACGATGCTCAGCACATCAATCAAGTTAAACTCGATACGGCACTCAAGTGAGTCAGTTTGGCCCTTCAGTGGTAAATGACAGTGTTACACTTGGTCACTGATTCAGCGTGGGTGCATAGGTGAATTAAAACACTTTAATTGGGAAAGAACGGATGAACACGAGAGCAACTGGTGATATGCTCATCAGGCGACGGTTAGGAACCCTGCGATTATTGGCGAAATAATGTAGATTGACAATCGACGATGTAAAACTCATGAAGTTCAGTTCGAACTAGTTGATGTTTAATTTGAACTCAACCTCAGATCAAAAGTCTCAAACTCAAATCCAACTGTTCTCTTCTCTCTGCACGTTCCACACTGACGCCCAAAATAAAGAAGACGGCTCTTTTATAGAGAGACCCAACCGCATCTCATTTGCATACCCCCTGCCCCCTCTCGTAATATCATGTGATTTTCAGTCCATAAATAACAGGGGGCGGCCATTTTTATTTTCTCTTTTTTTCTTTCCTAACACGAGCCGCAGGATGCATGAGGTAAGGTTCTTTACTTTAGTTATTAGCCTACGGTTGACCAACTCATAGAAATTATGGTGATATAAAACATCGTGGCGGTGATATGAAACATGCCGACTGGCAACAAGGGGTTCCCCGATAAAAAAAAATCGATCAAAGTTATCTCAGCTTTTGGTGTCAAGGTTCAGTCGATGTAACCTCCGACGTTCTTCAGCTGCATCTTGTAAAACTCCTGGATATCTATATTGAACTCATGAATTTTGCCGGAATTTCGAATGCTCTTGTCTCGTTAGCCATGACTAGATATAGGTCCTCATAATTCGCAATGTAATTTTTCTGCATGACGGAACAAGCGCATGCTACTCCGTGAAGAAAATAAAGGAATCTATTAGAAATTCAGTCCAAATTCCTAAGTTCGACAATATACACCTGAAGAAGGTCGAAGTTTAAATCAACCGAAACATTATGAAAATGACACTCAAAATGAGAACAATACTTCGAAGAATATAAATAATACATATAACTATATGACTCCTTTATAATTCATGTTTCGATAAATCAGAATTCCTCAAAGTACGTATCCTGGAACTCAAGGCCAGGAATCCTAGTGGGTCAAAAGTCAATATGCCAAGACTTGAGTAAGAAATAATTCAAAAAATAGTAAATAGATTATGTTCATGCCCAAGGTAGAGAGGATATTAACGCTACATTTCACGGGAAAATTTAACTCGGAGGGGGGGGCAAGTAATGAATATAAGTACATCCGGGTTGTTACTCCAGCAACATTGTGATTGCCTTGTTAAGACATGGATACCTGTAGATAGAGACATTTGGGAGAAACGTTGAAACGTACGCGAACCTCTCGTTTCAGCTATCCATCCATCCATACATACATACATACATACATACATACATACATACATACATACATACATACATACATACATACATCCCTCCAGCACGGCCGCAGCCGAAATTGAACTCACTACACTAGTTTGTAGTGTAACTCAAATCTTGTCGATATCTAAATACTTGATGCTTTGCCAGGGCTCTCAAGGGTATTTTTTATCTTGACGTCATCACTAGATGGAGTGCCTACCACGGCTTAAGAGTGTCCCATTTATCCTCGAGAAAAGGATGGACCACGCCAGTTTCTCAACCTGGTATTTTACTTAGCGGTACATACAGCGCGTCGCCTTCCCCAAATGGTCATCCATCTGGTACTGGCCAGGCTTAAGGTTACTTAACTTCGGTGATCTGGGGAGAACCGGTGTGTCAACGTGAGGAGTGTGCCGTATAAACTGGTCATGGATTCTATACTTCAGCTATTATTATTATTAATTTTTTTCAAATATACCACCTTTATTCCCTGAACTGAAGCAAGACAGCTCAACTATATATATATATATATATATATATATATATATATATATATATATATATATATATATAAATATATCCTTATCCCTTGATATAACAATACAACTTTTTTATTTCAAAGAGCATCCCAAGAAGAACTCTCCTATTCTTATTCTGTCTTAACGACTGACAAGAAATTGCAAATCGCATTGCTATGATAGCTGAACTTATGCATTCATGACCTGAAGCTTTAATCTCTTTACTGTAAATAGTGACGGTATGGAATTCTAAGTCAGCAACGCCTGGCATGTGCATGCGTCAGACGCAGAGATGCATCATTGAATGCCTGGCAAAAATGCAATTAGAATGGCTGTAACTATATAGAAAACGCAATTCCGGTGCATAAAAGGTTGTTCGTTTATGGTACCTCTCCAACTTATTAACTCGAAAATTTTTTTGAATTAATAAGACAGGGGTTTTTATCTCATAGATCAAATATATATATATATATATATATATATATATATATATATATATATATATATATATATATATATATATAGATATTGTAAGGAAAAAAATAATATACCGGATTAGCGTTTGTGTGTGTGTCCGTGTCTGTGCTTTATACGGTGTGGTCGCTTAGTTAAAAAAAAATGTTGACTCAGAGTTGCTTTTGTACTTGACGATCACGCGTGAGTAACGCAGACTCTCGCCAGGATCACAAAAGAAGCCCCGGAGGGAACGGGAGGTAGAGTTGGAAGGAGGCTTACTACGGAGACGGACACGTGAAACAGATTGTTTATTTCAATTAATAAAACCGTGGAGCAGCTAGACGAGCACCTTTCCCTATCCGGGGATGGAACATACAACCATCGCGTTGATAGACGGCAATTCTACCCACAAGCCCATCGGATCGGCGCTCACAAATGACTTCAGCAAATGGTCATTTAAATAAACATTCGCCCACCGCTTTTACAGTACTCGAGTTGCTTGTTTATTTACATATACCAGTAGTTTACATTGCACTTCTACAAAATCGATATTTATATTTTTATCTCACAATATTGAATTTTATATTAGTTTCTATGAATGATATAGGAACACCAGACAACTCATCAGAGATATATATTTTTCTGTAAGTATTATAAGCCAGAGGCGTATATGTAACTAGACTACATTTGCCCGTCACAATTCCTTCTCATTGAAAATACAACTCTAACAAGAATGTAACCAAATATCATGCTATACAATTATAGACGGGATTACGAGTTATTATTTTTTTTTTTTTTTAGTTTTAGAAGCAAAGATAGAAAATGTGTTTTAAAATTTAGAGGATACTATGTATAAAGTATAACTAATAGACGTTTATATAAAACTAGGCTGGGTGCTCGGCGTTCCCGGGTGTTTGGAGGTGAGTGGTGAGCAAAAAAAAAGTGGTAGTAGGCAGGCAGGCTGGAACCCGTTACGCAAAAGCGGAGAAGAAAGTGAAAGAAAGTCTGACGTGTTACCGGTACTACATGACGCGACCGGAGGTTTGAAACGTTTAAATTAGCCAAAGTCAATCCAACCGATACGATGCCTTGCAAAAATTGCTCGCAAAAAAATTACCCCCCCTCGTAGAAAGGTATCCAGCTGATGAAGATAGTGATACGTTTGGCCACTTCTTCATACATACATACATCCATACATACATTATGATGATGATTGCAACGTCTTGTCAGACGAGTGCCACTCTCTCAGACATTTAAAATCCATGAGCCCAAATGCCCGAGGGAGTATCTATACAAAGATGATGTTACAGAGTCTTAGCTTTGTACGACAGCTAAGTCTCTCTCTCAGTTCAAAATGTTGAGATCCAACAACAAGCAAGAGCAAGATAGCCAGCAATAAATCAAACTGCAGACCAGCTTAATGCGGGTACTGGTCTTCCGCTCTATGTTTTTTTTTTCAATCAGATATTTGCTTCTCCTAGAAAGGTTGCCTTCACAACGGCTTAGGGGAGCCCTCTCCACCCCAATACACATATACACACACGCAAATATACATGATACTAGTTTGCCGTTGACCCAGAAAAGAGTTCATTCGCCCTTTGGAAGGTCTTGTTTTTAATCCTTCTGGGAGACTAGCCGCCCTCCTCACCAAACAAGTCTGGTGGGGGAACCAGTTTAGTCGCCGGTGACCCGACCATGAGGCAGGTAGTACTGGGTTACATGGTACCAGTAGCATATGATATGACCTGACATAACATACATATATACATACATACATATATACATACATACTTACATACATACTTACATACATACATATATACATACATACATTCAAACAGACAGTTGAGATTTTTATTATAGATTAGATTAAATTTTCCAGTAAAAAAGCTTTAGAATATACAGAATACGAAACTAATCCTTACCAGAAATTTCAGCAACGTTTGTAGCACTCATAATAAACAAACTCAGGGAGACTGCTGTCACTAATTTAATAAATGACATAAAATATATTTTAAAGTAGAAACTGCCTATGAATATCGTTAGTATGTTTAGGTATTAGTAAATTAGTTCTAATCAGATACAAATCAGTTAACCAATTCTTAGTTAATTCCGGTGAATTCAATATTTATATGTCAACCATTACTTTGAAGCCCACGAAATCTTCCCCGAGATCCAATATTTTAAATCCAAATTATAATCTAATACTTCAGATATTTCATTAACCAAAATAATTATGAATCTAGAACGTTTTTATAATATGCGCTCATCGACACACTTCATAAGAATATAGATATGAAATATTTATCCCATAAGAGGAAAAATAATTACCTTCCATATTATGTAGTAATTTTAAATGCATCAGCATATATGTTTTTATATATTCATAAGTGCATTACATTATATATAATCTGATATATAAACTAGTAGCGTTCGTGTGTGTGTATGTATCTGTGTACAATACTCCTAAAGCCCAAACAAGTTGACAGATCATGAGCAAACCTGGCATGATGATGATCCTCACCTAGGAGTGGTGCACACCAGTTTTCAATGTTAAGACAATTTCAAGGTCATAGTATATATATATATATATATACATATATGTATATATATATGTATGTATATATATAATAGTATAGAAGTTCAGAAAAAAACATTGGTACCGTCGGTTTCAAGCCCAACATAAGGGGGACCAGTTAATGGTAAAATGTAAATGATGTTAGGCTCTCGTCAGCCATGTTGTTTCTGTTATAGGAAAAAATTTCAGGCCCGCCTTTATTTTTTTATAATTTTTTATTTAACTATAGCTTATTCCTATCTCTGTATATTTTATTTTATTCTAATATGAATTTTCTAATTCTTTCATTATTTATTCAATGCATTTTTAGCAAATATGTACTGTCCTGTTTTTGCATGGTTTCCGGTCAACCTTCTGTTAATTTGATCTGGTGCAATGGGGATAATTACTTTATCTTATTAGTTTCAGTTAAGGGGAGATTATCCATGTTTCAGTTTGGCCCAAGGGGGGTAATTAATCTATCTTATTTATTTTTTAACCCTTTTTAAATTTATTTTATTTTATTTTAAATACTTTAAGGAGGTATGCAGGCTATTTGATTTCTAAGTCTTTTATGTATGTGTATTGTATTCTTCAAGGTACCCATAATTTTCATACTTACTTTATATTTTATATTTATACTTAAAATTGTCTAAATGTTCGTTTTCACTTTACTACTCTATGCGCTAAGTTGACTGTATCTAGAATACTCTTGAAGAAATTCCTTTACGTGGGGTCTTCGTTCGTTGTTCGGTCCTCCCAGTTTATTTGGAGCGCTTGTCCCCTATGTAAACAGGTCTCATTGCGTACGTTCAAACAGGTCTTTTGAGGGTCATTAATAGTCTTTATAACGTGGTACTTCTCCGCATTACAAAGGCGGCACCGTTTGAGGCTGGTGAGTATGCTAGTTTTCTGTCTATGATCCTCCATTTAATGCTGAAAGGTGTTCCGTTATCTTGTAGCTGCCATACTCTGGCGGCTAATGCTGTCTTTATCTGTGTGTTTTACCCTGAAGGGACTGATGTGCATATAAAATCTATGTATATTTCTGGTGTATCGTTAGCTTCATATACGAGGGGTTTTCCATGCATTTCCCCTCTAATGCGCAATCTTCCTTGGCCCTTGGGTGAAATCCCTCGTATATGAAGCGTGTAGATGTTGTAGTAATTAATTGTATGTGATAGATAGGTGTAATTGGTGTATGATTTGGCAGATTTTTAAAAAAAGGTTGTATCAATTGCATTGTGTATAATTGCTAAGGAGGTGCGATTCGTAATGCCGACAGTTTATGGTAGTTTCATGTTTTCTATCAAGTAATTTATCTGTATCTTTATACCTCGTGTAATATTGTACCTCGTGGAGCAAAATCTTACTGATACCTGCAACTCCTAGTATTCTCTTTATCTTTCTCTATACCTTTGTACCCTTCCTTAATACACTTGTAAACCACCTACTACGTGGTTTCCCGTGTGGTTCTTGTGGACCCAACTGAGCCCCAAAATAAATAGACATGGACGTAAGCAATTACTAAAATTATTGCGTAATTCTTTATTTAATAACCGTATTGTAAGCAACCACATCATGGGAAAGAATAAATAGATTAGTCAAGAGCTCAGAAAACGAATTATTCTTCATCAAAGTGGATTGGGCTATAGAATAATATCCAAACAGTTGATGGTTCCATTGAATTTTGTTGGAAAAACAATTCGGCACTGGAAGTCTCACAAACCAACCCTCCCTTTGGCCAGATCAGGTCGTCCTCGAAAACCTACTGAAAGGTTATTAATAAGGAAAGTTATGAATTCCTCTAGAATTGCTATGGAGGAGTTGCACAAGGACTTAAAAAACGGTGAAATTAAAGTTAGCAAGGAAACAATCAGTAGAACCCTTCACCTTAAAGATCAGCAAGGAAAACCTCCCTTCTTAAGCCAAAGTATGTTCGTGCTAGGTTTGATTGTGGAAATTAGTATGCAAGCAAGCCTCTAGAGTTTTGGCATAACATGCCTTGGTCAGATGAGCCCAAAATTGTCTTATTTGGCACTCCCAAAACACTGAAAGTTTGGAGAAAAAAGGTACTCAATACCAGCCAAAAAATATCATTTCAACGGTAAAATTGGAAGGAGGATCTATTATGATCTGAAATTGTTTTAGTGCAGGATGGGAAGGAAAAAAATAATAAAAGGAAAAATGAATGGAACATGTTATAGGAGTATTCTGGATAAAAACCTTAAAGAAAGTGTGAAGTTGTTCAAATTGAAATCAGACCGGATCTTTGAACATGATAACGATCCAAAACACACTGCGAAACTTACACAAAATTGGTTTAATTCAAATAAAGTGAATATCTAAAATATTTGTGTGGAAAAATTGAATAAAATAACACAAGACACATGCAAGAAGTTCAAAACGTCTACATGCTGTAATCAACAAAAATGGTTATGTTACAAAATACGAGATATTATTTTGTAAATATGTTGTAAACAATGCGTTGCTAATTATTAATACTTCTTTTCGTATTGTGTTAATTATTATTATTTTTTATTTTTTCCACTGTTCCTATAATAGTTTCAATGCATTTTCTATGTTTATAAAAAGTTTATTTACCATTTGCAAGCTAGAAATACAAAAATTGACAGTTTCAGATGTGTATGGTAAACATTCGCATGACACTATATATATATATATATCACTATAATAATTAAATACCTACAGGCACTACTGTTTCATCCTTTCCGGAGTCTTCAGTGGATGGTGTCACGATTAACAGCAGTCGATAGACTCGAACCCGGCGACAGCAGTCATCTCTGGCTTGATTAGCAAGGACCGTATACATTCGGCTACCGTTAACAGAGTGAAATAGCTTTGAATGTAAAAAAATTATCTTTAATTTTTTTTTTTTACGTCAGACAGAGTGATCTAACCATTATACGATGATCTATGCATACCAGCTTAATTGATCGACTTAATTCAACTGAAAGTGCTCAGCGATAAGAAACGAGTTTCTTAAAAGGTCTGTCATGTATATATATATATATATATATATATATATATATATATATATATATATATATAATGTACCACATAATCACGTTGACACACCGGTTCTCATCATATTACCCAAGTTAAGCAACGTTGAGCCTGGTTAATACCAAACGGGTGACCATTTCGGAATTCTAGGCGCTATATGTACTCTCCACTTCTCTTGGCATTGTGTCCATTCGCCCGGAACCTCCACTTGTCACTGTCGACTCAGGAGAGGTGTGGATAGGGATTTTGCAAATCTTGCCACAAAAATTTACGCACAGGCACCCTTACAATGGGTATCCATAGTCTGTGAAGATTGAAAGGTCCCTTTATATATATATATATATATATATATATATATATATATATATATATATATATATATATGTGTGTGTGTGTGTGTGTGTGTGTGTGTGTGTGTGTGT
>NC_136515.1:16976059-16986059 GCF_053919585.1 Euprymna scolopes
TAAAATTAATTTCGAAAGACAGTTTCCATCAGTTTTTGGATTTCACAAAAAAAAATAAAAAATAAAAAGGTGTCAAATCACGGAAAGAAACACAAGCATTATTTCGATGTTGACATTTGCTGCAAAATACTATTATAAAATTCAGGACAGACTAATGAAAATTTTATTTTGAATTTCAGCAAGATTAATTTTTGCTATGATACAATTACAAAATTGCTATTTAAAACTCAATCCTGCCAGACCAAAGAAAATTCTGTTTCTAAATTTCTGCATGATAGACTAACGAAATTGCTACTTTAAACTTAAACAGGGCAGACTAATTCAAATTATATTTTAAATTCTGTATGACAGACTAACGAAATTTATATTTGAAACTTAAGAATGAGAGACTAATAAAAATTCTATTTTAAGTTTAAGCATGACAGACTAACGAAATTGTTACTTAAAACTTAAGAATGACACACTAATGCAGATTTTATTTTAATTTCGACATGACAGACTGAAGAAATTTTAATTTAAAACTTAAGCATGGTAGACTGATCAAAATGCTATTGTTTACTTAATGGCAATTTTTTCAGCTATCTGTCTTCCTCCTATCTATAGCATTGATCCTTGGGTGTTGCCAAAAACAAAACGAAGTATTCGAATTACTTGTCCGTACGTCAAATGTCACAAAATAAAACCTCATCAACGCAACTATTAATTAATAAGAAAAAATTGCTTCCCTTTGTAGTGACTCCTTAACAGTTTAAAATCACAGAGATCATTTCGTCTCCAAATTAAATAAAAAAACATGCCTGTCTGTTTACGTTTTCAAATTGACTATTCTATTTTATAATTCAAAAAAGTCATGTTGAGAATGACTGTAAGTTTTTTTAATTATATTTCTTTGTTTAATTTTTTCCTTCCTTTATAATTTATAGTAAGAATTACTGAAAAAAAACAACAATATGTTGTGTATTGAATTTCCATTGTAAAAAATATCTAATTTTTTTAAATCAATTCTTTTAAGATTTAATAGTTTACAAAAGATTGGCCAAAATTGTTTTTAATTCGCTGTTATTTATCTTATTTTATTTTTTGTTTATTTTATTTATAATGTGTTTTAAAATTTTCAAGTGTGGAATTTCTACTAGTTCTGTTGGTTAATACAAATCTT
This sequence comes from Euprymna scolopes, assembly GCF_053919585.1. Lineage (NCBI taxonomy): Eukaryota > Metazoa > Mollusca > Cephalopoda > Sepiida > Sepiolidae > Euprymna > Euprymna scolopes. Next base: position 16,977,219 of record NC_136515.1, read on the forward strand.
CTTTAATATAAAGCGGAATGCATGTGTGTGTGTGTGTGCGTGCGTGTGTGTGTCTGGTCACGAATAGACTCATATATTGTCGACTATTTAAAAAGACTGATCACTTATAATGATAGAATATGTATCGAGACAACGGAATGGGTATGTTTGATCTGGCAGAACGGTTGTTCATTAAAATTGTGGGGTCTGCGTTCGTGCCAGTTCAACAAATTATGGAAATAAAACTTTAAAAATTAAAAAAACAATGTTTACAAGTGTTTTTGATATAGCTGTACATAATAATACTTTGATAAGTATGTTTTAACTTAAATAGGGATGGTATAATAAAATTGTGAGGTCTGCGTTCGCGCCTGGCCTCCATAGAATGGAAATAGGCACACGCTTTAATAAAGACTTTTCATATCTATCTGCGTAAGTATAATTTGGTAATTATGTTTCAGTTTGAGGAAATATGATATAATAAAATTATCGGGTGTTCGTTCGCGCCTGACCTCCTCTAAAATGGAAATATGCCATAAAGTTTAACAAGGTTTTTTTTAATATAGATCCACAGAATATTGTGATAAGTGTTTCAGTGTGATCAGGTATGGTATAATAAATTATGGGGTTTATCTATTTTATTTTTACTTTCATCATATTTTGCTTTGGTTTTGACACCCCCAAACTCGAAGCTATCTCTTTACAACCTTTCCTTTTCATAACCTATCATACTTTCGTAAATCAGAGTCCATTTTCTGTAGGGTGTTTTTGAACCCAGTCAACGACGGGTACTTTTGCTAGTAGAGTATACAAGTTATAACAAAAAAGAAAACGAAATTTTGTAGAGAACTATTCTTAGAATATCAAAGTTATTTTCGATCAATATGAGATGCCTTCAATAAGTTTCCAGACTCTTTTTGTAGAAGCATTAAACAGTTTTTGTACGCTCTTAAAAATCCAGTATCTAATTGCGATACACATTATAAGATGGCTGACCAATTTTTATGATTTCCGATTCAAATGAGCAACTACAGCAGGAATTGGAATACACCCTACTAAAGCCTGATTTTCACAGCTGGTTAATTTAAAAAAAAAAAAAAAGTAATGTGGGTGTGAGGACAGTTTAGAAGAACGAAATGCAATAGACTTTTGTTTGAAACTTGAAAAATTGCAACAGAAACGTATGGAATATTTCAGACTGTTTTGGACCATCTTGCATAAATCGAGCATTAGTTTTTGCATGACATAAGAGATTCAAGGAAGGCAAAGAGCCTGTGAGGGATGGGGAGAGCTGTAGGAGGATTAAGGAAGTCGGGGCACGTGACGATGATTAGCCAAATAATGAATGTAATGGATAAGTCAAGTTGTGTATCTATTGAGATAATAAGTGCTCAGTTTTATATCAGAGTGTGAACTGTACACGCAATTCTTCACAAGGAACTGAAGATGAGAGAAGTGTTGCGTGAAGTTTTTCCAAAACGTATTCCATACTTGTCAGAGATTATTTGACCAAAATGGGCATCAATACAGTATCTCACCTTTCTTATATCCAGATCTTGCTCCCTTGAACATTTATTTATTCTCTAAGCCTTAGAGGCTGTCGTTATGAAACAACTGAGGAGAAGAAAGAGACTGTGACGGGGCTCATTGACACGCTCACAAAGAAAAAGACTGCCATGAGAGTTTCCAGAAGTTGTTAAAATGGTACAACTCTTGCATTGCAGTCAGAGGAGATTACTTGGAAGGGGACTAGCATCAATAAAAGTAGCCATTATTAACATGTATGCATTCGGGGCCGAACGCGTTGTAGTCTCCGTCGCAAATAACGTGAGGCAGGCAGAGGAAAGAACTTCAACTAGCGATTTCAGGTTTAAACAAAAAGCCTTTATTTCGCCTTCTCTCGCCACTCGTGACTTCTTACTTTGGCACTCACATAACCCACGTGTCTCTAACGCGATCACGATCTTCGGTTTGTGCTGACGTTCTTTTTATAACTTTTTTGGTTGTCCTTGCTGTGACGTCTTTTCGCACATTGCTCCGTCATCTGCATACGGCTGCTATACACACGTTCGCGCTCTGTTACATTAGTATTATTTGCATGTGAGTTTTAGCATTGTATATATGTGTGCGTTGGTTGTTTTTATATTTAATTTTTTATTTTTTTATTTTGTGCAGACTGTTATCCGCATCTTCGTAGTTGTTGTTGTTTCGCCACGCTTCGGCCGATTCATCCTCTGGCTTTCTTTAGGCGATTAACCTTGATGGGATAGGAATGCTGAATTTTGTTGACCTTTACTCCCGACATGAAATGGAACACGAATATCAAATCCATTGCCAAGATCGCTGAAAAAATGGTGGGATCCTTCTACTGCTCCGGAAGATATCTCAGTCCTGATGCAATCCTCTGCCTATATAAAAGCCACGTACGGCTAACGATGGAGTACTGTTGCCACACCTGGACATAAGCCGCTAGAAGCAGCTTCTCCTGCCTTGACAGAGTTAAAAGAGATTTCGTAGCCTAGTGCAGGATGCCCTTTTCTCTTCCCTGCAACCTCTTTACCACAGAAGAGACGTTGCGAACCTGTCTCAGCTTTATCGGTATTTTTATGGCAAATGCTCAGCTAAGCTTCAATCTATGGTTCCCCCCTCGCCAAACGTTCACGAAAAACACTCGTCTAGCCAAAACCACTATCAATAATTTCCCACACTCTTTATCTGTGCCTAAACCTAAATGCAGATCCCATAAACAAAGCTTATTTCTTTGAACTGCTCGCCCGTTGAACTCTCTTTCGATTGCCTGCTTTCCAGCTGCCTACAATATAATTGTCTTCAAGTCCAACGTAACATTTTTTTTTGGATGAACCATAACCCTAAACAATCCAATTTACATAATTCGCTCTACTTATGTTTACTACGTTATAATCACATTGACTTATGTACGAGGGGCGTGCAATAAGTAATGCCCCTGACACACTTTCCATAGCAGTATAGCAGCGAAAATTGGCACAGTCATTAGTCTTTCTCTACATAAAAACCACCAAGAGTTATGCATTTCTCCCCTCATTTGATGCAGCTCTACACACCGTTTTGTAGAACACCACAGGTTGGTCCTCCAACCACGACGTGACTTCAGAAAGCAAGGCTGCATCATCTGGGAAACGCTTTCCTTTCAAAAACAACTTCATGGTTGGGAAGAGGTGAAAGTCAGAGGGTGCAAGGTCAGGAGAGTAGGGAGAATGGGGAGGATGTCATAACCACACGCCCGTGCTTCTGATCTGGCGACATGCGAGTTGTGGACCGGAGCATGGTCCTGCGGGAGGAGGGTACCTTTACTCATCTTGCTCCGCCTCTTGATTTTGATAGCTTCTCTTAATTTGCTCAAAAGTGAAGAATAATAGGCTCCTGTAATTGTGGTACCCTTTGCCAGGAAATATGGCATCACTACTCAATCCAGGTCCCAGAAGACTGTGAGCATGACCTTGCCAGCGGAGGGCTGCACCCTTGCCTTCTTTGGGGGTGGTGAGTCAAAGTACTTCCACTGCATTGACTGGGCTTTGGTCTCTGGTCATAGTGATGGACCCAGGTTTCATCCTGGGAAATCAGTCTTTTGAAAAAATTTGACTTGACTTCTTGGCACATCTCCAAATTCATCCTCGAGCACTCGATGCGTTCTCGCTTCTGGAATGGTGTGAGCAACCTGGGAATCCATCTGGCAGACACCTTATGCATATGCAAATGGCCCTGAATGATAGTTTCCACAGACCCTGTACTAATCTTGACATCTTGGGCTAAACATTCGAAATTTTACATAAAGGGTATTCAGACATTCAGTTTTGGGTGAAAATTCGGATAACAAGAAGTCAACGTTGAAGGAGTTGGCCATTGCCAATTTTACCAAACTCCTCCGTCAATTTTAAGTCTAAACACTTGGAATTTTAGATGTAGGTTACCTAGATATGAGTCAATATTTATATATATATATATATATATATATATATACAGAGAGAGAGAGAGAGAGAGAGTGAGAGAGAGAGAAAGAGAAAGATAGATATATAGATAGATATTTACAAGTCAGTCCCCAATTATCAGGACCCGAAAGCTACTCGAGCATAAGGGTTAATGAGTGCACGGTGGTCACTGACACAACAGTTTAGTAAATGGTTAATTTATTTTAGTGTGACAGACCCAGGAAAATACTATTTCAAACTTCAACATGACAGACCCACCAAAATCTTATGTTCGTTGCACTGCTTTAATTGTGGATGCTGGTTACCTTCGGATGGTTATTGGAGTCCTCTCACCCAGGTTGGATCCTACCCATCACATTTCATCTTCTACCCACAGCTCACGCCCAGTTAGTTTCAAATTTTAAAACATATTAAAAAAATATAAAAAAATAAAATAAATAAAGAAAGAATATAAAAATAAAAAATAATATTTTTTTTAAATGTATTAATCCTCACCGAAAACTATTTCTTTATGAGTCATCTAATTTTCTTATCAAGATGTGATTTATTCATTCGAAAAGAATTTATTTTTTCTAAAATATTTCGATATGTACCTATCCAACAAATACACGAAAAGTAGAATAAATAAGAAAAAAACATTTACTTTTCGTTTTATTTTTCATTTTATTTCATTTAATTTTGCTTTATTTTATCTTATTTTCCTCATGTCAAATTCCATGGATAAACAATCTCTTCACTCTATTCGTTTATCGGCACAAACAGTTAAGCAGCTTTTCGATTGGTTAAAAATAAAGACACGAACAATAAACGTGCTGTCGATTCGTATTCGCAAAATTTACCCGGAAAGAATGAGGAAAAACACGATTAAAAAAATAAATGAAAGGAACGTCTTTATTTAAACATTATGAAGCAATATAAATTTCACAATGTAAAAAAATGAATGATCTACTTAAGATACATGTTAACAATGCGCAAGCGGCCCCCACACACAGACACAAACACACACACACATAAACATACAAACACATACACACGCATATATATATATATATATATATATATATATATATATATATATATATATATATATATAATATATCACGACCGGACAATATCGGGTCCCTTGCTATTATATATATATATATATATATAAACTCTCTCTCTATAGATATTAACTGTAGCGTCTCTAAATCAAAATACGCTAACGGAAACAATTTACTGCACGAGCGTCGCCCTTTTAAAATTCATCATTCAATAAAATAAAAAGCTATAGCAAACATCTAAATGACTACTTTAAATACAGTTCCTGATTTCAAAAAAAGAAAAACCAAAAGGTAATTATATATCTATATATTTTTAAATCAAATTTATTATGTAAATTCAAAAATATATATATTTTTTCTACTCATTTCTATCTCTAACCTATACCAATTTCCTTATTAATTTTCTTATAAATTTTATATCCAAACCTTTTACTTCAATTTTTCAGATTCATCTGCCTTACTTTTAATGCTAGGTTTATTTTTGGTGTCTTTTCAATTCAATAGAAATCCTCCTAAATTTGCTGATGAGGAGACCGTGCTTACCAAAAAAACTATGTATAATTATTCTACGTGACTTCATGTATACCACAAATAAAAAGCACGGATTTCCGAAACGATCGTACAGATAATTGACTTTGTTGTTGTTCCTTCTTATGAAACTGATTTTTAATTTAATTAAATTTTGATTTTTAAATTTAAAAAATTTTAAAACTTTTAAATTATAAATCACATTACTTAATATTATATATATATATATATATATATATATATATATATATATATATATATATATATATATATATATATATATACTAGCATTGGTGCCCGACGTTGCCCTGGTATTTGGAGATGTATGTTGAGCAAAAAAAAAAAAAAAATTGTCAATCTTTTTAAATTTGACCCCTGTTATGACCTCTTAACATTTATTAATTTGAGCTCAACTCCAGTTATTAAGTGAAAACCGTGTCCGATGAACCTATACCTAAAATTTCAAATGTTTAGACCCAAAATTGTCGGAGTAGTTTGGTAGAGTTCTCAAAGGTCAAATCGTTGAACTTTGACCCTTTAATCGCCAAATTTCTGGCCAAAACCCGATCATATCGATATTCCCAAATCGCAGTACCCTGTATATCAAATTTCGTGTCTGTAGACTTAAAATTGACAGAGTTATAACGCAGGGAAATGTACACACACAGACACACACATACACAGACAGACACTTTCATTTTATAGATGTATAGATATATATAGTGAATAAAGGGCAAAAGAGTATATTTCAAAATTCATGATGTTGACTATCTTATAACTTATTCCTATAACTCAGTTGACATTTACAATTCTTGACAGTATCTGTTTGGTAGCGTAAAATCAATCACTTAATTATTATATCAATAAGTGAATATTTTATGCCCTTAACTCATCAGAAGAAATAGCAACAATCAAGGCGTCAAGCGGAAATAAAGTGCGTTTTGACATGATTAAGATCCGAAAATTGGAAGAGAAGCTGTTTCCATTACGCCATTTTGAATTTTAGAAATAAAGTCAGTAAACTCAACTATTCGTACTAACATGCTCTATTAATTAAGAAATATTCTGCCAAAATGTGTTATTTAAAAATTAGTAAATTTATTAATTCTAATTAATGTATGGTTGGTTGGTTGTTTTTGTTTTACGGCATATCAACACTTTTCAGGTTATTTAATGCCGAATCCAAAGATTTTGAAGACAATTCTTTAATAGAATATATTTGTTGTTTTCAAGCCGGTTTCTATTTAAGACATAGTTGGGACCCTAACAGGTAATACCATTCCGGGTCAGAGTTGACCTGTGAGCAATGGCAATTAAAGGGTGGCTCAACACTCCCCAAAGCCCTCAATCTAGGGCCTCACCACTGGATATAGTTTAAGGTCATATTCAGGACCTAATTAATGTATGCATGCTTATAAAAATAGCATTGATAATTACAAACCATATAACCTGTTTGCATATACGAAACTAAGCTAAACTAAACAACAATAAAAAAACAGTTTACAATTTACAGTTATATTTAATTATTTATTGTTTTGAATTAAAACTCGACATAATTCAGCTCACAAAACTGTTATAATCAAGTTTATTACTATTTCAATTATAAGTTTTAGTATTAGTAAAATTTAAACTTATAATTATGTCTGGTTGAGATTAGAAAATTTGTGTGAATACTCAATTGTTTACCTTAAGCGTAAAAATTTCATATCTATTTCATTTAAAGTAGGATAGAGTTACCTCCCTTCGAACAAACTCATCGCTATATTACCTTACTTATTTTATTTTTTTTATTTTTTTACATAGATTCCTTGAATTAAAGGAATATGAACTTTGGAATATAGTTTTTTGTCATTTATTCATTATATCGGTCCGTAATTACATTGAGCTTCTTAAATACGGATTGGTAGATATTATAAGAAAATATATTTCCACAGAATTATATACATACATATATATATATATACATTTATATATATATATATATATATATATATATATATATATATATATATATATGAGCAAACAGTAAATAAAATATGTTAAAAAACACTTTGAAATGAGTTAAAACATATTTAATCTGAAAAGGAAACACTAGATAAATGGATAGTCTTTAATCCGCGGAGTTTCGAAGAAATACTCTTCTTCTCATCAGATGGGTAGGAATTAGCAAAATGCGGGATCGGATTTTGCATGCAAAAGTATTTGATGAAACAACAAGTAAGTCAAAGATCTTACTTGAAAACAAAATAAGTTAAGCAGAGGGAATATGGTAAAGAAAAAAGTGATTACACATGAATGGATAGTTTGGTGGAAGATAAATAATCCAGTGACGGTAAAATCCAAATGTAAAACTTCAAGAAAGTTTAAAGAATTTCCATTTGTACAAGTAAAATCCCAGGAAATCCCGTAATTGGAAGAAGATGGTCCATAATAATCCAAAGGCAGAAATCCATGGAATAATTCACAAAAATGTGTACAAGGAAAAAAAATAATATTAATAAAAGAAAAATAGCATGTGCTTTTCACTCTACTTCCAAGGACTAACTATAAATAATAAAGATCTGGGAAGAGAAAGGAGAGAAAAAAAATGATAAAGTTAAATATAAAATAAAGGGAAACAAAAGTCAAGATGATACAGACGGAAATGTTAAAGGCGCGAAAATATATATAGGGCAAAATAATATAGGTCAACTGAAATGTACAGGTCATCACTTAAAAAAATGTGAGCAAGAGTTGTTAAACGACACTAAAAGGAAAATAAAAAAGGAAAATAAAAATGAATAAATATATATATATATATATATATATATATATATATATAATAAATAGAAAATAAAGAATAAATAAATAAATAAATAAAATATAATAAAAATAAAATATAAAATATAATATATAAAATAAAATAAAATAAAATAAGAATAAAAATAAAATAAAAATTATTTAAGGGGAGAAGATGGCTGGTATCTGCAATTTTAGGGAAAAAAGTAAGTAAATTCATATAGTAAAATTTAAGTAAATATACATACAAGATATGAACGTGTGGGTAGATTCATATATTAGATAGATAGGAAAGTTAAAAGAAAAAAACAGAAAATACAGATAAAAAACCGGCCGTGCAAAGAAGAGATAAAGAATTAAAATAAAGGATTATAAAATCATAAAGTATTAAGAAGTATGACCGAAAACGATAAAGTTAAAGAAAAAATATTTTATATCTATATAAAGGGTAAAAGTAATAACTATGTAATTTCAAAATTGCCATAATTAAATTTGGACTTATGTTTACAGAAAGAGTCAGTTCATTTTTAGAATTTATTATATTG
>NC_136515.1:16991059-17031059 GCF_053919585.1 Euprymna scolopes
TAATCATATTGATATGTTTAAACAATAGCATTGTGCATAACACAAAATAGATTTAAATTACTCCGGCAAGAGAACATTTTACTAGTGATACTGCCCGGGTGATCATTCCGTTTACCAAGTTTCTACTATATAAATAGTTTCAAAGAACTTCATTGTTTATCTCTAGAGTTGACCCTGATTCTAAAAATGCGTAAGATTTTTCAACCAAATTCTCCGAGATCAGTGTCATGATAAGCATTATCATGATGGAAGCTCATTCGTTTCAGGTCTACTTGGCTGATAACATTGCAGAAGGACATGAATGATTCTATAAAACAGTTTTTAAATTAATCATGATTAAGTGAAAGCAATACGCATGAAATACATTAAAATGGATTAAACCTTCGGAACTGGCGTGATATTTTCTTATTTACTACAAAAAATTTACTACATGTACATGTATTTTTTGGGAGAGTTTCGTTTCAAGAACCGGATTCTCATAAATGTCCATTCGGCTCGACCGGAAGCTGATGGAAACTGCCGGAATATGCCGAGTGGTGATCCAGTTGGTCAGCCAATCAAAAAGTAGCCCTAATACTAAATCTAACCGTCACCCTTACCCTAAAACAAACATTAACCCTAATCATAGACCTAACCATCACCATAACCCTAGCCATAACCAAAAACAAATCGTAACAGTAATCCTAAGCCTAACCCTCACCATAACCCTAGCCATAACCAAAAACAAACCGTAACCCTAATCATAAACCTAACCCTAACCACAACCAAAAACAAACCGTAAATCTAATCATAAACCTAACACTCACCATAACCCTAGCCATGACAAAAACAAATCGTACCCCTAAGCATAAACCTAACCCTCACCATAACCCCAACAATAATCAAAACAAATCGATACCCTAATCCTAATCCTTTACCCTCATCCTAACCATAACCATAACCAAAAACTAACCGTAACCGTAATTTAAACCTAACCTTCACCATAACCCTAACCATAACCAAAAACAAATCGTAACCCTAATCCTAAACCTAACCCTCACCATACCCTAACCAAAACAAATCGTGACCCTAATCATAAACCAAACCCTGACCCTACACCTAACCAAAAACAAGCCGTAACCCTAATCCTTAACCTAACCCTCACCCTAACCCTAACCATAGCCAAAAACTAACCGTACCCTAATCCTAACATATAACCCTAAATCCTCCAATCGAAAAACGTTGCGTTAGATGCAATTAAGTAAAAAAATGGTTTTACTTATTTACACAAAAACATTTTTTCATGAAGCCTATGGTAGGTTATTTTATTTTATTGATTTCATTTTTTTAAAATAATTTTTGTTTTAATTTTAATTAGTATCCAATCAATATTGTTATTTTCTGTTTCCTAACATTTTGTAATTTAATCGGATTTCCTTAGCGTGTTTTTCCATTTTTATTTTTGGATCGATGCTCGGCATATTCCGGCGGTTTACGCAAGCTTCCAGTCGAACCCGAGTGGACATTTACGAAGATACGTTTCTTAAAATTCAACAGTATCCATTTTCTTTTTTCTTTTTTTAAATTCTTTCTTAAATGTTCAGCATCTTCTTATGGATGTCATATATTTGACTCCAAGTGAATTTTTTGACTTGTACTTTTCCTTTTCAAATTCCTAAAGTTCAATCCAACAAATTCCAAATATATCGGTGGCATTTCTTTGGTTCAATTCAGTTCAAGCTCAGAGCATGTCCGACTCAAAATATCGTATCAAAGTCGTTAATAAAAAAAAATGTCGGATTTCGTATCAGCTCATCTGAAAATATTACTGGCTTTGTAGGAAAAATCAAAAGAAAAAAAATTATTTTCTTGGAATGCAGTCAATTTTTTTTTCTGATTATCTAGTAGCCAAATTTAGTGTGCATCGATTCCTTTTTGGTAAATTCTTTTAGTAGAAATGTATGCTAATCCGTTATGTTTTAAAAAAATGAAGTCTTTGGAAATTATACATACTAGTATAAGTACTCGTCAACACTAGGTTTATCAAACTTTTCTTATAGGAGTTTTGGGTCGACGCCTGAAATTGCAATTGGTGAGACACGTAATACTGACATTGGTTTGGTGTTTTATAATTCACATATTATTCACATGGCTTTAAAATATTTCGGTAAATAGATCGAATCCTAAAGCTTATAATTTAGTTCCTAAGAGTTTTCTTGTTAATCTCTAGAGTTGACCCCGATCCTAAAAATGTCTAAGATTTTCCAAGGAAATTCTTGTAGATCCGTGTGATGATAAGCATTATCATGATGGAAGATTAGTTGTCTTGAGGTCTACATGGGTGTGAATATTTCAGAAAGATATGAATGATGCTATATTAATCCCAGAAAAGCAGTTAAAATTAATCATGTTTTAGAAAGGGGAATACTCATGAAATAAATTAAAATGAATATCATATAAATTAAATTAAAACCTTTTGCGTGCGCCAGATATTCACTTTTTTACAAATTATTATTTTTTTTTTGGACCATTCCATTACAGGAACCTGATTCTGATAAATGTCCGTTCGGCTCCACCGAATCCATCAATTCCTCAAACTTGTTTGCGGCAGGGAGATAAACAAACTACTCCTACCAGGATCACAGCCGGAATTTAGATGGAATTTAGGTGGTGTTGAGGTTCTTTCCGGCTTCCCAAACCACCCTGTATATCTGCAAAAGAAAAATTCCTTGCATGTGTGTTAGCTTGACAAGTCCTTGCTGTGAATGTCGCACAAGAAGAAAATAAAGATTAGAACTCAGTCGAACCGTTTCCATAGAAAGCACAATAGAGGAGAAAAAATAAAGTGCAATTTCATGAGTAAGTGCATTCTTGCAACTGTAGGTCCATTTTTCTTTATATGTGCGTCTGAATATTATCTTTTCGGCGTGCGTCTTCTCTGACTGCAAACTTTTATTACTAACTAGCCAGCCTGTGTCCCAGCGCTACTGGGTATTTTGGATTCTTTTTGTATTAATAGTTTTTTTCTTATTTTTGCTGATTGTTTTCAAAATACTAATTTGTTTATGATTATGAATTACTGGTTATTTTTTTTATCAACAAAACAATACTTTAACCTTACCACGAAGTCTATGTTCTGGCGTTAATTGCTTCCAGCTATTTTCTTTTCGCTCAGGTGTCATATTACGGGCACTTTTTTTTACATAGGTATTACCACTTATCAAGGCCCAGAGACTACTCGAGGATAAGTGTTAAGAGTGTACAGTAGTCAATTGGACAATATAGTAATCGTTAGTAATGGAAATTCGGTAAATTTCTTAACAAGTGGACGGCTCATCAAGAACTTATTTACATTGGACTTGAAGACAACCATGTTGTAGTCAGCTGGAAAGCAGGAAAACGAAAGACAATTCCACAGGCGTGCAGTTTTAACAAAAAAGCTTTGTTCATGGAATCTACGTTTACGTGTAGACACAGATAAAAAGTGGGAGAAATTATTGATAGTGTTCTCAGCTAGACGAGTGTTTCTTGTAAATGTTTGGCGAGGGGGTGGACCATAGATTGAAGCTCAGTCGAACAAATTCACCCTTCTGTGAGATAGACTTAAGGTTAGAATAAGTAGGACTAAGACAACAGCATATTCTTTTCATTGTTCAAATTCTCGAGTGTGTATCATTTGATATCTTATATGATTTTATATAAAGTGATTAAATGTGTCTTACTGGGTCGGATATATACTCGAGAGTCAAAACAATGAAAAGAATATTCTGTAGTAATAAGATAAAAAAGAGTCTGTTTTATTATGTCTTTTTAATGTAAGGAATAAATGATAAAATGATGCAGTAAAAACAAATATACTTCAAAGTAAAATTTAAAGGAAATCATATTCAATACAGGATTGTATTTATGCGTTCAAAACACAGACATGTTGATGAAATCAAAGTAACAACTAGGAAAACAAAATATTTTCATAAAAAAATGTAGAAATGGAGCATAAGTCAAATTGTGTATGTGTTGTCTTTCAATTTTCTTCGGTCAATGTTCTCAAATATCAAAGGGCTCCTTCTTGGAGTAACATTTAATCTCTATATAAAACATATAGATGTTCAAATATTGTATTCATATCTTATTTTACCTTTCAAATATTGACCTCATAAAAAATTAGAATACATGAATGAATTAACGCACACACGCACACACACGCACACACGCACACGCACGCGCACGCAGGCACACGCACGCACGCACACGCACGCACGCACACGCACACGCACACACACACACACACGCGCGCGCAAAAAATGCATATGTCACTCCTCATTTGGGGGTACCAAATTGGTCAAAGGGAAAATTATTCTCAACTCGCATTTAGGTAAAAATGCACTTTCGTATAAATAATTGAATTAATTCAAAAAGTATCGCAAAGCAAAGATAAATAAATAACATCTACTTAAATCGTGATATATTCAACAGTCGCGCGAGGCAGGCTGGTGGTAGAGGTTTACGCTCCTTACAATGGGGTTCCGATTTCGAATCTCGCTAAATTAAGCAACTCTGATGAGTCGTAGACGACGAAAAACGTGTCAGTGGATAATTAAAATTAAAAAAACAACTATATATATGCATATATATATATATATATATATAAAATGAAAAAGTCTGCATTATTTTTTTTTCAAAGATGGCGTAATAAAATGAAAAAAGTGTTAATTGCAACTTCTCTTCCAATTTTCAGTCTTTATAATTATGCCAATATGCCTTTATTTTCTTTTAAAATTGATTACAGCTTTTTCTTTCGATGAGTTAGGGCAGAATAAATTCATGATTGATGTAATAATTAAATAAATGAGTTTGCGCTACGAAACAGGTGCTGTCAAGAATTAATAAAGAATAAAGAGAATAAAGGGTAAGTTAGTAAACATATAGAAAGGTGGAAAATAAACCATTGTGGTTTAGTTTTTATATGCTCTGTCCTAAGAGCTGCTCAGACACTCAGACAGCTGCCGAAAGAATTTCCAGTGCCGTTTGTGGAGAGGGACTTTATTGCCTGAGCTGCCTGTGCTCCGGTTTGCGGCTACGATTTCCAGTGTGCCCACACCTATCGCTTTGTCTCTCGCCAAAATCCACAGAACTTGAAGGAAGTGAGAGGAGATGATGGATGACATGCGCTGGGAGGTTGTTTAAAGTGAAGCTGATTTGCGCAGAACCCGCCTCACTTTCTCTCGTCCCAAACCAGCATTATCCCGCAGCAATATAGGGTCGAAACAGTTGGGGTCCAGATAGGGATGCAGGACCTGCTGGATGGAGACAAGTTTACAAGCTAACCGCTTACGAGTCCACAGCTTAAGTCCTCCTCCTCGGTGGTTTGCCCTGGTCACGGGGGCAAGGAAGTTATGTAAAATTTCAAATGTTTATACCAGAAATTGCCTGAGTAATTTGGTAGAGACCGCAGAGGCAATTTTTTAAAAACTTATACCCCTATTATGACCCCTTAACATTTTTTGTTTTGACTTGAATCATGTTATTTAGTAAAATCCATGTCCAATGAACCTATATCTAAAATTTAAAGTTTAGACCCAAAAGTAGCGGTGGAGTTTGGTAGAGTGTTCAAGGATGAAATAGTTGACCTTTGACCCTTAACAGCCAAATTTCTGGCCGGGAACTAATCACAAAGATTTTTCCAAATCTCAATACCATGTATGCCAAATTTCGAGTCTATAGACTTAAAATTGACAAAGACATTGCGTAGGGAAATGTACACACACAGACACACACAGACACGTTAACTTTTATATATATAGATATATATCTATATATATAAGTGAACGTGTATGTGTGTGTGTGTCTGTGTGTGTGCACATTTTCCGATTGACCTTTGAAACACTAGCAAACTCCTCCCCCAATTTTGGGTCTAAACACTTGAAAGTTTAGATATATGCTTCTTGGACATGGCTCTAACTTAATAACTCGGTTTGAGCCATAACAGAAAAATGTTAAGGGGTCATAATAGGGGTCAAAATTTATAATTTTGTTAGTTCGATAGAATTATCAGTTCAACAGTACAAAATGTAGCTCGTTTTAATAACAATAATCTCGTCTTCTACTTTTAAGTTTACAAATAAAATATTTCATTTTAAAATTACCGTCGGATTTATGAGTTTTAATATAAAAACAATTTGTGCGCATAGTCAATATTGATTTTTATTTAAAAAATCGATTTACAAATGAAACTAATGTCAGTATTCAATGTGTTTATCTTGAACTATTTGGTAAAAAATTGCAAAAGATGAATTAAAAGTAATATTGAAATTTATTTTAAATTAAATAAATAATTTTAAAAAAATGTGTAGCAAGATAAATTATGAATAATTCCATATTTATTTTGTAGCCAACTAAGTTAAGAAATATATTTCGGAATAAACTGAAAGCTTACTTGCAATGAAAAATACGTTTCTCTGGGAATTTGCACTGAAGAAAGAATTTTTTAAAAATATGTATGCGTTAACAACTAAGTAAGAAATCGATATATAGTGAACTTTTACACTTGAGAAACCCATTTAAGTCATTTTTTTTGTTTAATCGATTTCTTTTGATCTTAGTCCAATAATAAACGTTATAGATATTTGAATAAGGAAAGTGATATTTCTCAAAATTCTAAAGGACATCTTTTGTTGAAATCTCTTCACGTCGCTCTCCACTCTCGTTTACATCTCGGTCTCCACTCTCGTTTGCATCTCGCTCTCCGTTCTTGTTTGCATCTCGCTCGCCGCCAACGTTTACAAATCTCTAAGTGTCAACAAGATACAAGACATGATGCTTCAGCGTCTTCTTTTCCTCTGATTGTCAACAAATTACCTCTTTTACTTGGCACCCTTGGCATATTGCAAAACAGGAGACTAGATTTCCTGTAATTCAGGAAGCCATTACTCTAAAATCAGCACTCTTTGAAAACCGAGAAGCCGTTTCTCTTTGAAGCACATTCAGCTTTAACTTTGATTGTTTCGATTCAAAGAATTTTCAAGCAAGAAAGAAATATTAAGGAAACGAGAAACAAAAGATGTGTTATTTAACACACGATAAAATACACAGCATCAGTATTCAGTCTGTTTGCTTTTTTTGCTTTACATAAATCTTATTGGAACACTAAATGCTGCATTGCTTGTCACGAACACGCCGAATAACCTTACCATATGTTTATAAGATAGAATGTTTACGCTGAAATGTACCAGGAATTAAAATTTGATAGTGAAATTTAGAAACAAGTCTTGGACTTTAGTATTTATAAATTCATACATAAACAAGAATACATGATAGACATTAAGCGGTGGTCACGAGTGATACGTGTCGAAGACGTCATTAGAAAGGGAAATGTTTTGTACACGTAGATTTTAGTGTTGAGAGTCAGAGCTTGTGAGAGACAGTCGAGAGGGTAAGAACTGGCGACCGGTTCAGACCCCAGGAAGTTGATGAGTCAATGTAGATAAGATCTGGATATAAAAACAGCATGCAACTTTGGAATTGGGAAACAGTCGTAATAAAGTTGCTGAAAATGCAATCCCGACTTTTGGTTCCTTTGGGGTAAGTTTTATTGCAGCTTTTTCAAAACGGTCAAAACAATAAGACGGGATGTTTTCCCCATTGGTCGATGTAAAATCCCCAGATATCTGTTATCCGTCTCTTTTTGTTGTAAATATTATAAGTCTGTTGAACTGTATCTATGGAGATATCAACTCGTAAGAACACGAGCACACTTGACGGTCATATTAACACTCATAAATTTATACGCGTTATATGCATTCAACAGACTCGTAAGCACGTAAACGTTTATATATATATATATATATATATATATATATATATATATATATAAGTAAACTGTAATATAATTCGTATTATATATAGATGATTATACAACATATTATTTTCTCCCGTGACCAGGAGTACACAAAATTAATATTATTTTATTAATATATTCTTCAATGGCTTCAATGCAGCCTAAGTTTTACGGCGATTACAACTAAAGATCATCTCATTAGGGCCAAAAAGAAAATACGAGGTTATAACGATCCAGACAGCTATATATGAGTGAATCTATAAATGAAATATGTCTTCAATAAGAGGTCGGAACTTTGTGTGCTATGTTGGGAATCTTGGAATAAGCGATGTCTAATCTTTTTAATGGAAATCACTAGAGACAAGGCGTGTAAAGAGCTAACAAGAAGAAAATACGATTACTACATAGACCGGAGATACCTATTGTAATTAGTCTCGAAAAATAACAAGGTAGAAGGAAAACAGTCAGTAGGAAGAGAATTAATTCGTTATATAGACGAGTATACGACGCATTAATTGTTTTGCTGTGATCAGGAGTATACAATATTAATATTATTTTATTAATATATTTTTCAACGGCAGCAATGAATCCTGAGTTTTACGCCGATGACAGCTAAAGATCAATCCATTAAGTTCACAAAGGAAACACCGGTTTATAACAATTCGCACAACTGTAAATGAGTGAAACAATAACAGTTTTACGAATACGAGGTCGATACTTTGTTTGCTATGTTATAAATCCGGCAATAAGCGATGGCTAAATTTTTTAATGGAAATCATCCCAGACAAGGCGTGTAAGGGGCTAACAAGAACAAAATAGTATTGTTGCATAGACTAGGAATGCATATTGTCATTAGTCTGGAACAATAACAGGGGTTATAGGTAGGAGGAAAACAGTCAGCCGGAGGAGAATTCCACAAGCCTGCAACTCTTGGAGGGAAAATACATGAAAAGAAAGTTGTATTACAACGAGGTATCAAAACAAACAAATTGATGCAGACCACTATGTAGTCTAATGCTCTTGTATCGATGTGTGTTTATTTCGTAGATGAAATCATTGGTAGTGTTCCCAATAAGCCTCAGTCTATTATTGGTCCGACCCCTCTGAAGACATCACATGATTTTGAACTTGGCAGAATATATATGTGGTATGTTGATACTACCTTCGCCAGCGCAGTGGCGTCTGACTCGCCTCTTTGCACCTCTCCGTTGTCCTTAGATCATCCGCATAGCTGTCGTTGAATAACATTACTCTTAATACCATAGAACCGTTGATCTGCTAAAGATCCACCCTCTTCACACCGATCAAACGTTCTGCTGCCGAGCTCATCAGAGTTACCTGCTCTTAGATGCATGTCTTAACAAAGACAAGTGGTGCATGTCTTAACTAAGACAAGTGGTGCATCATTCCCAATGAATTAATGCACATCCAGATAACAACTAAAAAAACTATAATGACTCGGCGCGGAGCATACGCCGCCTAGCCTTCCTAAATGGTCACCCATCTGGTACTGGCAAGGCTCATCGTTGCTTAACTTCGATGATCTGGCGGGAACCATTGTGTCAACATGATTGTGCCGTCTATGTAACGTAGTACACATTTCTAGACATGCTGTTGTTTTATATAGCTGGCTTTACTGATTGTGCGACGATAATGGCTTGATTGCCATTGTGCTTTAAACAGAAACATTCATTTCGAACGCGCCCCTGTCATATCAAAGAACCCATTGTTGACGTTATATTATATGATTATTACTAGAAATGATACTGACGACGTTATTTTCATCGTGTCACTTCCCTCGATTCTTGTAATAATATTATAATGACTCGGCGCGGAGCATACACCGCATAGCCTTCCTATATGGTCACCCATCTGGTACTGGCAAGGCTCATCGTTGCTTAACTTCGATGATCTGGCGGGAACCATTGTGTCAACGTGATTGTGCCGTGTATGTAACGTAGTACACATTTCTAGACACGCGCTAGCATGTAGTCATCCGGGACCCACACGTAGGCTCAGCCTCAAAGGAGACAAAGGATAGTAAAGAGGAAATAACTTCACTTCCTATTTCAGGTTTTAAGAAAAGACCTTTGTATCTCACTCCTACCACGCGTGATTTCTCGCTACAGCTATGAAATTATCCACGCTTCAAACGCGATGGTTCTCTCTAACACTTTCTCTGTTTATATACAATATATTATATGAGTGCAACGAGCTGAAACAAAAGTAAGCGGTGAATAGATTAGCTAATTCGGAATAGGACATATTTTGGAAACTAGAAATGAAAGAATTATTATTTGCACGATCTAAGACGCTGCAGCGGTATTCTATGATACGATCGTATGGTTTTTAAGGATTACGAGTTATTGTGTGTTGTACCTGCTCAACAAATGCAGTTTGTCTCAATTATTTTCTTTGGCCTCATGATAGACAAGAGATGTATATTATCATTAGTCTGTAAAAAAATAACAAGGTCATAGGTAGGAGAAAAACAGTCAGCAGCAGGATGTTAACACAGATATGAAACACTATGATTTGTGTGTGTTGGGGCGCGTGCGCTCGACCGCGTGTGTGTGTGCGTGTGTGTGTATGTGTGTGTGTGTACCTGATATCTAGCACCGACAATAGGCGCAGTGTGTTTTGGTTTGATTGTTTTTGTTTAACGGCATGTCAACCCTTTTCAGGTTATTTAATGCTGAATCCAGTGATTTTGAATTTTTTTTTAATAGAATATATTTGGGGTTTCTTTTTTTTTCAAGTCGGCTTCTATTTAACCCATAGTTGGGACCCTAACATATACTACCACTTCGGGTCAGAGTGGACATGGGAGCAATGTCAACTAAAGGGTGCCCCTACCAAAACGTTTATCTTACAATTTACTTTTTCCTTCGACGTTAATATTTTAGCTATCAAGACACGTTTGCTACAAAGCAAAAAATTAAAATATAAACCAATAACTATTACGTTACACATGCATATTCGTAATGCCGTCGGTCCACTTCAACTGGCAATTTCCATTTTTTAATATTCACACTATTGCACAGATTTTCCTCAACTAAAACTCAAATATAAAGTTTCACCTAGGTTTGACTACCCTATATATTAAGTTTTATATCTGTAGACAAAAATCTGACAGGGGAGTTTGATGTGCAATTTTTTAAAAATAAATATATATACGCATACATAAATATATAAAGAGGTTGGTGTTTATTATAACCTTTTACGAAAATATTACGCAAGTATAAATCATGTAGAATATCTACATGAATATAATTACACGTAATAGTTAACTAAAAATGAGCATTGCATGAGAAAACGGAAAAAATAATAGGAAATTGATTAAAAGGAATGTTTAATTGATTATGCAAATTAGTTAGATTTTTGCAGACGAATGCAATTCCACGACAAATACATTTAAACGTTGTCAAAAATAAACAGAAAAATGGCTCCCATTTTTCTTCTTGCTATTTGGTCAAGATATTTTTCTGTTATAAAAGTGCAGTATCTGTTCCGGCAAATACTGCAAGCAAAGACCCTATGTGGGGGCGACCCCACAGATAAGACCTTGGTCAATGTAGGGGCAACCCTTCATACCAATTGTCAATATACAGCTCCCCTACTCCCCGGGGGAGTTAGTCCCCTTTGCCCCTTCATTCCTCACATTAAAAATCGGCCGTGTGCCTAATTTGTTCGGTGGGGGAGCAAATAAATACCACCAACCACTCCACAGATAAGACCTTGGTCAATATAGGGGGAACCCTTCATACCAATTGTCACTATCCAACTCCCCTACTCTCCGGGAAGTTGGTCCCCATTTCCCCTTCACTCCTCACTTTAAAAATCGGCCTTGTGCTTAATTTACTCGGTGGGGGAGCAAATAAATGCCCTCTCTTATTCTCTCTTCAAATAAATACAAAAGAGTGTTGCCTTTTTTCTGTTGTTCTCAGCCTTCGGTCCAGGATCAAAGTGCAGTATCTGTTCTGGCAGATATTGCAAGCAAGAAATGAAGAGTTAAAAGGGTTGTTCTTGAACTTTGGGCCGGGATCAAAGTGTAGTATCTGTTCCGGCAGATACTGCAGGCAAAGACCATATCTGGGGGAAACTTCACATACAAGACCTTTGTCAATGTAGGAGAAACCTTTCATATCAATTGTCACTATCCAGCTCCCCTACTCCCCGGGGAGTTGGCCCCCCTTTTCCTCTTCACCTTCCACATTAAAAAAAGCATTGTGCTTAATTTGCTCAGTGGGGAAGCAAATAAATACCATGTTATGAAAGTCTAGTATCTGTTCCGGCAGATACTGCAATCAAGGACCATATGTGGGGGCAACACCACATATCAGACCATTGCTTTTGAGCAATCAGTTTTGGTCAATGTAGGAGAAACCCTTCATATGAATTGTCACTATCTAGTTCCCTCTCGCGGAAGCTAGTCCCCATTCCCTCACTCTCCACATTAAAATACGGCATTGTCGCTAATTTGCTCAGTGGGGAAGCAAATAATTAACTAAATATAAATGCTTTTTATATGACTATCAATACACAAAAACAAAACAATTATATGGAAGGAATGAGTTATCAACACATATGTATTTCATACCTAATATTGGTTTCCCTACTCCTCATGAAGTTGGTTCCCTTTATCGATATAAACATGTTCTCATACTTGAGTATAGTATCTATCTCTATAAATTTATGTGCTGCTGCCATAGTTATGCTGGGGAAGGTCTGTTTTATTTGAGGGTTCTTTGCAAAAAAAAAAAGTACAATAATTTAATTGCCCCTCTACCTTTATAGTTCTGAAGCGTCTCTCACACAGATGTGATACTGATAGTCTTTATCTCTATATTAACACGCTAGCGTATGTGTTATTTTGTGTGCCACGCTTACATCTTTTTTCTTCTGAGTGGCTGTCGTTTAATTGTTATGATCTCCCACTTCTTTAATAAATAATTTTACCAAAAAGTCTTCATAAGTTTCGGTTTCAGATTCAATTCAAGTTGATGCACCCAAATCTTATGGATATATATTTAAAAAAAAAAATTTAATCACAACTTTATAATAAATCGATAGGAGATTGACTCTGTAATAATATATATGAAATGTGCATGAATTAAAATATATTTAAGCCTATTTTACGACCGGGCTGAGCTGGGCGTCCCTGCTAACTTACATAAATATTTTTGAAGAGCTACAATAATATAAAGACATCTCCATTTACACTAAACATTGAGAGAATACTAACGTTAATATACAGGGTGTTCCAAAATTCATGGGCACATTTTGACATTGAATATCTCTAGAACTAAAAAACACATCTGGTATATCTGGTATATTTTGGTATAGCCTTACAAAAAACTTAATGCATTTAGCTTTAAAATGGCACCGCTTTCATCTTACTACCATTCACAATTAAGCAGATATGCGGACTTGGAATGTGCCCAGGACTTTTGGAACACCCTGTATTACATCATGAAAGAGTCCGCTGTGGAATTTCCACAGGTCCCGCGAGTTTTTATAAATACTATTATGTCTGGGCTGTGGCAATAGACTTATCTTATCATTTTTTTTACTCTCGAGTATATATCCGAGGAAGTTAGACACAGTTAAACAATCGAGAACCACATCTGTCTATTTAAAATCATACGATATTAACTGATATATACTCGAGAGTCAAAATAAAGTAAAGAATATTTTCTTGTCATAGCTCTAATTATGACATATTTCATATCATCAGGAATACTTTTCCCGGTAGACTAATCGGCAAAATAAAAATACATAATAACGATAATGTGGATCATCAAATTATGCCTGTGTTTGTTTACAATATCGCATCAGTTTATATTTGGGCTTGACGATCTTAATAGTAGCCTTCCCTACTTTATAAATAAAAAGAAGACTTTTTACAAGAGAGTATTTACGTTACACCGGTCAAGGTTACACCGATCAAGGTTATACCAGTGCAACGTGAAATATTTTCGTGTAATACTTTGTTTTATCTATAAGGGAAGGGACTATTTTAAAGATCATATATATTCCATTTTCGATACTTATCGGATAAATTTAATAGATTGATAAATATATAGATATATAGATAAATAGATAGATAAATAGATAGATAGATAGATAAATAGATAGATAGATAGAGAGAGAGAGAGAGATAGATAGATAGATAGATAGAATCGTTAAATATTATAGACAATTCTGTCTGCATGTTTTAGTTAGTTCTGGTCCTTTCTAATTGCTTACATGCCAAAAAGAGAGAACGAGAGAAAGACAGGCAGAGAGCGAAAGGGTGGATAGATCGACAAAGGGAGTGAGAAAGAGAGAGAGAGAGAGTGTGAGTGAGAGAGAGAGAGAGGTTGACTTACTTATATTGCGATCTACGTATTGTGTGTCAGCATTCACTTATTCCCTCCTTCCCAACTGACTTCCTGTATAATTTCAACTCTTCAATAAAACTCCAGTTCAAAATTAGCAAATATCATAGTCGAAAGATTTATTTTTGTTCTTCGCAACTTCCGGTCAGCCATCTTGAATTACTTCACGAACCAAGAATTTCCGAATATAGCAGATCATATCTAAAGTACACAAAAGTCTTCAGTGCGCCATCTCTATGCCGCCATTTTATTCGTCAGCGAAGATAGCAATTAGCCAATTAAATCGGCATCCCAAGCGGAAGAAATGGCGAAGCATCGTAGGTAAGTCGACTGATTGTATAGCATTGAAAGAAGCAGAGTATCGAAGTATCACCGCGGAATGGACAAAGTCAGCTGCCAGGAAATTACGTTTCGCGTTAAGTATTTGCGAATGAAATACTGATTCCGCTTCGTTCCTACTTGATGTCGTCCAGGTGAGAATTACAATGGAACACACACATCCGAATCGAAAGAATGGGTACTGTTGTTATTGATTTAGGTAATTAAGAAAGTCAATGAACCTTGTTTTATCAACAAATTTAAACAATTAATTTAATGACGTGTGCATCTCTCCTCTCTCTCTCTCTCTCTCTCTCTCTCTCTCTCTCTCTCCCGGGCGTTCGCTTTCTTTCTATTTCTTTCTTTTTTCTTTCTGTCTGTTTTTCTCTCTCAGTCTCTCTCTTTCTCTCACTTTCTCTTTATTTCTCTACTTTTATCTACCTCTCTCTCTCGTTCTCTCCCTCCTTCTCTCTCTCCCTTTCTCTCTCTCTCTCTCTGTCATTCTTTCTTTCATTATTTTTTTTACTCATGTTCACCCCTAACAAGGCATTTTGCCACTTGAACGTAAGGAGTTACCATTTGGGACCATGCATGAAAAAGATTTACAAGATATTGGTTTACGTTTCATTTAAACTTCTGCATATCAGTACAGCCAGGGAGCCAGGTAGCAGGAAGGAAATTCCAAAGTATAGCGGTTCGAGGAAAGAAACTATTAGAGTGAAAGGGTTGTGATTTTGTTGCTAACCAGGTTTGTCAGGTATAAGCACGTCGAGGGGGGTACAAATGCAACGAGGTAATCTGAGCACGTTCCATTAAAATATTTGTAAAATAGACACAGAGATCCAAGATTGCGGTGAAGGTGCAGGGGTCGCAGCTTAGTTGACAAAGCGGGAACTATTAGATTGGATACATTTCTGGACCCTATCAAAGAGGGAAAGACTCGTGGAAGACGCATCAGCCCAGCTCTGTCAACAATAAATTATGCATGAGCGAATGGTGAACTTGTACAGGTACAGGATACTCTTAGGTGCCAGTAGAACTGCCACTATGAGAAACTGTTAAATAAACACACAAAAAAAGGAACAAAAGGCATCAGCATCAGCATCAGCGACAGCAGTAGTAGCAGCATCTCTCTTTCTCTCAAACAAAGGCTTATCTCTTTCTACTATGCCTCTTAGGACTTTCGCTAAGAGCTGATCCTGCTACGTCAACTGTTCTACATCTACTACTCCACGGACTCTCATTCATACTATAATCATCAGTACAGCCAGGGAGATAGGTAGCAGGAAGGAAATTACAAAGTATATGCCATCATATACATCATCATCATCAGTCGCAGCAGCAGCAGCAGCAGCAACAACAACATTATCATCATCGTTTTAGAGCATGTTTTACAGGCTTGCATATGTTGGACGGCTTCCAGAAATTCGCCTATCTCTGGCTAGGTTTTACTTGTCCTTTTTTCTTTCTTGTTTTGAATTTTTTAAAATTTTATTGACATTAAGAAGTAATGGGATACTGTAAACTAGTAATCATATCAACATGGGTCATTCGATATGGGCATTTGTGCAGCAAAACGTTTGTTCAGATTACATTTAAATTTCTACACGATGGTATCACCAGAAAAAATGATTCGGATATTGTCTAGGATATTTGTGTGTTTAAACGTTTTGTCAATATGTCTAGAATAGAACATGGTGATGTCCCACGCAATGGCATAATAGAGCTTAAAGTTTAAAATGCAAAAGTCCAGTATCATGGTTCAATTGTGCTCAAAACAAGAAAAATTTATTTTGAACGTGATCCTGTCTTATTGAAGAACCTACTGTTACTTTTATACACTGGACCCTTTAGCTTGTACGGTGATAAAACTAATCAATTCACTGTCATGTTACATTGTATTAGAGTGTTAATTTTTGTCAAAACTGGACTGTTTTTGTTTTATTGATTTTTTTTTCGATTATCGATAGGTCATGCTTATCGGGGACACTCCGATAGAAAACGTATATACGAACAATTCTACACTCGTAAAATAAATTTGTGTGCAATTTTATTAAAAAAATGGAGTAGCCGTTTCGGATCCAGGGGGAACGAACTCACACACAGACAAAGTATTTGTATAGATAGCTAGATAGATGGATAGATAGATAGATAGATATTTTTTCAAGTTTAAAAAAGTAAAAAGAAAACAAAAAAAACATTGATTCTCAGGAAGTTGTCGATAGAGATCAATAAGAAGAACAAGATATTATTTAATTCGATTTAGATGAACAAAGCTACTATTAGTCGCGACAATAAATCTACTGGTTCAGTCTACAAAGACTTCATCAGACCCCAAAACAAATTCTGGTCCGAGTGAAGGCATGCTTTTTTTCTAAAGATCATGGCACGACTAAGAGCAAAGGTTGCTTTTGTCGCCTGATTAAGTCTTTTTAAAACTGAAACAGTAGATGTAATGCCGCGACTAATGTTAATTTTGCTTACCTAGATTAAGTAAAATAATATATACATATATGTATATATACATATATATGAATATACATATATGTAACACACACACACACACACACACACACATATATATATATATATATATATATATATATATATATATATATATATATATATTTATATATATGGGCATATTAGTTGCTATGTTCGGAGAAGTGAGTAGCTTATAAGACACTGATATTTTTTTGCGCATACATATTTCTTCTGTATGTTCCTTTTCGTTTTTTGCTATAACAATGTCGGTCTTCTCAGCAAGGAAGTTATTGTTATTATGATTTTTTAAAAAGTCAAGATCAAGATTTGATGGCAATTTTTTTTTGTTTTTGTGTTTTTTGTTTTGTTTTTGTTTTGGCCGTACAACGTATTTGTTACCAATTCCAGAGAAGAATCAGAAAAAAAAGTCAAAGCAGAACAAAAAAAGTGAATACCTGATGCTTTATAGCAAATCCAGGAAAACTTCAATATTTCATTGGGAATCTTCTGCGAGTCACTGCGTTCTTCCAGCTGTCAAACAAAACGGTAGCTTTCCGTTGTTCTTTAAAAGCATCGGAACCCTTAGAGAGTCCATTCTTTGGCACACGACTGGATCTTTGAGATCAATGTCAGAAAATGCGTACAAAACTAGAAAATTTATTTGCTTTTTAGTCTTGTTTTTTTTTTATTCATCCATCGTCATCCGCGCGTGATTATTCAGTTGACTTTTTTCTTTTTTGTTTTTTTTTGGGGGGAAGGGGAGCTTCCATATTTATCCAAGACAGATTGCAGAGAATTTGCATTTTCGTTTTGTCAAATTTTACAAACAATTGTCTCCTGTTCCATTTTTGAATATTTGCTTGTCAAATGTTCTTTCCATATTTGGAGGAATAATTCCTTAGTTCTAATCGAGATTTAATTTTTTAAGCTAAATAAAATTTTAATTCATGATTTAATTTAAACAAGTCATAAAATAATACAATAGATAATAATTTAACGTCGTGGCTTATAATATATCCCCTCAAATTATTATTGACATTATTTTATTTTTATTTATTGCAACCAAATTAATTTTAATCTATTATTTATTATAACATGTAGGTTAGAAAACCATTAAAATAACAGTAACATTAATATTACTACTACTGCTACTACTACTTCTAATAATAATAATAATAATAATACTGCTACTACTACTACTACTACTACTATTAATAATAATAATAATCAAATGTATGGGCAGTTTCACCAGTAAGATACTCTGGATCGTTCATAGGGTGGACTCTAGAAGAACTGAGACAACTCGATCAGAAAACCAAGAAACTCATGACCATGCACAATGCACTAAACTCGGAGGACGATGTTAACCGACTCTACGTGAAAAGGAAAGGCGGCTGGAGGGTACTGGTTTGTATAGAAGACTAGGGGAATGAAACTAAATAGAATTAGAAAAATACATAATGTAAAACACTAAAAGGATAATTATGGCAACGAGAGACACTGGAAGAACAACAAAACAGAACACAGAGAGACAAAGAATAAGACAAGAAAAGAAAAATGGAAAGAGAAACAACTGTATGAAGATTCTTAAGGATGTCAAAATATGAGAATGACGAAAACGCTTGAACACGGATGCAAAAAGGAAACGTAAACCGAGAAACTGAATCTCTAATAAATGCAGCACTAGAAAAGAACCAACCACATCAAACTACAGATCGACAAAACACAAGAAAACGGGAAATGCAGACTCTATGGACAAATAGACGAAACGATAACCCGTATAATAAGTTTATGTAGCAAACTAGCCCCAAAAATAAAAGAATAGACACAACCAAGTGGGAAGGGCAGTACACTGGGAATTATGCAACAAATCCTATAAAATCGTAGACTTAGCTGTCACAGCTGACCATGGAATAAATATCAAAGAAAAGGAGATACGGAGCAAATACACAGAACTAGACAGAGAATGATGATGAAAAAATATAGATGGTACCTATAACAGTATGAGCACTAGTAACAATTCCAAAAACGTCTGAGAAAAGAATGAGAGAAATTGGAATCAGCGGAATGGCGGAAAGATGCGACGAATAACAATAAATAAAACAGCTGAAATATTAAAGAAAACCTTTGAGTATGGGGACAAAAATATGAACAATAGGCCTCCTCCATCCCCTTCCATTACCCAATAATCCCGATCCGACCCAACCCAATAGAATGATGCCAAATAGCCGAGAAAGGTCAAGGAGGATAGAATGATCGAGGAGAGAGGACTGACCAGACTTTGGCTGGAAAAGTGCCAAGAGAACTGGGACCTTGGGGAGGCTTATTGCAACTCAAATGTTAGTGAAAGTAGCTGCTAGCGATAAATCAATGGTAAAAAATTAATTTGCAACTTTTATCGACAGATGTGAAGAGTACTGAAAAACTGGAGAGACTTGTTGTCACTCTGCTTCCACAGAACACAACAGGTTGGTTTTAAGGAAAGATCCTTTATGGCCTGTGTGAAAGCTCCTTGTGAGCTAATAATAATAATAATAATAATAATAATAATAATAATAATAATAATAATAATAATGATAATGATAATAATAATAATAATAATATTTTTTGTTCATGTCCCATATGTATGTGTGATAGTTGACGATACCCTCTGTATACATGGGAGCGTTACACTATCCCTGCAGCAGGACCACAGGTAAAACAACTCTGGGCCCTGTGTTGCTACAAACACCAAAATATGAAAAGTTTCAATTACAAATAATCCAAACCTTGGGACCCAGAAGAAAGCTCTGGGTGTCATGATCGGCAGGCGCTCCTTCGGTAGCCAGCATGGGGGGCCCGGTCGTCATCCTGCGAATGTTGGCCAACTTTCTAATTTCAGAAACTCAAATAACATGGACGCTGAACAGGTAAGTATAACCTCTAATTTCAGGGAACAAAATGATACCGAACAAAGACAGCACAGTCATGATAACCATCAAAAGGAAAAAAAAACGAAGAAAAAAATGGACAACAAAAGAGAATAGACTCGTAATGGAATGCTACTATAGAAGTAATCCCAAATATAGATACGGAGGTTGTTGGAACGAATGAAAGAACTATGAAAGCTATCAGTGATTTCCATACGAGGGACGAAAGAATTGGGACCAAGAACTCAAGAAAGGCTGGCTTCTAAACTAGAACTAACAGAAATACTGCGAAAAATAACTGATGAAACTGAACAAGAACCATCCCCCAACGGAACCGCACGTAGAGCAACACCAGAAGTTGAAGACCCACAAATAAAAACACCAAAGGCCGAGGACCAACAAAGAACGAAGTCCACAAACGTGGAAACGAGAACAATGAAACAGAACTAACAGAGAATGACGCAAATGACGTAAATAAAATAATACAGCTGATGAACGAGGAAAAAAACAAAGCTCCCCTCGTTAAGGAACCAAGAGCAGAAGAAACTAAAAACAGAAACAGAGAAGGTTAACAAGCTCCTCCAACATATCCCAAAAATCCTATCACTGACTTAAACAACCTAATTTACGCAGGCGCCAAAATGGTAAGTATGAATCTCAAATTAGAAAAACAACGGGGAAAAGCAGACTGACAAAATCTGGATGGGAAATAAGACTAGAAATCGAAATAGACAAACATAAAAAAGAAGCCATAATGATCAACAGGATGAAAACAATGTGCAGAAAGCGGAACATTAAAAATGTAACTGACAGGGAGAGGCAAACAAGAAACATGAAGAACTGAACAAAAAAATAAAAGCAAAAGCAGCGAGATTGAGACGATATAGATATAAATTAGTTTGAAGAAACCCGTTGTTATGTATTCACCTCCAACTGGTGTGCCATATATGGAATCAACTATTCTGGATGACGGGAGGAAATTTAAGATCCTTGATACCTTTGAATATCTTGGGAGTATGCTGAGTAGAGATGGAACCCTAGATGCTGAAATAGCCCACAGGATTGCCCAAGCTAGTACTGCTTTTGCTAAGCTTGAAAAACGTGTATGGTCGAATAGAGGAGACAAAGATCAGTGTATATGAGTCATGTGTCCTGACGTGTTTACTGCATACACAAGAAACTTGGACTACATAACGAGGGCATCTTAAAGCTCTAGAAAGGTTTCATCAAAAGTGCACCCGTAGAAATCTGAACCGCAGTTAAAGGTCCTACACTCCTGATACCGCTGTCATTGAACAATCCAACTGCTGCAACATAGAAATGAGGATCGTTCAAAATCAAATACGCTGGACTGGACATTTACTGAGGATGAGAGATGATAGGATCCCGAAACTACTGTTTTATGATTAGCTTTCCATAGGAAAGAGCTCGCAGCATAAACCTACTAAAAGGTTTAAGGGTGTACTAACCTCAAGTTGCTAGAGATTATTACAAACAACTGGGATACTCAAACAATTCTAATAATAAGCCAATTCTACCAAAATGTGAACGGAGGAAAATCAAAAACAGAACAACCAAATCCGACAGAAACAAAACTCTACTGGAGTAAAATATGGAAAGAGCAACGAGAACACAATAGAAATGCTGAATGGCTGAAAGGCATGAAAGAAGAGTTACAACAAATAGAAGAAGGAACATTGAATGAATTTAACAAGGAAACATTAGAGAAAACCATAGGAAAAATGGCAAACTGGAGAGCACTAGGGCACGACGGGATACATGCATACTGGTTCAAAAACTTCACAACCTTACACGAAAGGCTAGCCCAAAACCTGAGAAGATGTATACAGGAAGCAAGCGTGCCAGACTGGATGACAAAAGGTAGAACCACACTGCTACAGAAGACCACAGAAAGTAACCGTCCCCAGCAACTATAGGCCAATCACATTCTTACCAACTATGTGGAAGATACTGACAAAGCAACGGAGGGAACAAATCTACCACTCCCTGAATAACCGTGGACTCATCCGGGAGGAGCAGAAAGGATGCCAAAAAGGAAAAAGAGGAACACATTATCTGTTATATATAGATCAAAAGATACTAAAGGAGGTAAAAACGAGGAGAAAGAATTTAGCCATGGCATGGATCGACTACAAAAAAGCATACGACAGAATCCCCCAAGCATGGATAATAGAATGCGTAAAAATGTATAAAATACCAAGCAGGATAACCAACGTAATAGAAAAAGCAATGAAAACATAGAGACTGGAATTGACAGCCGATGAACAACACATAACAAAAATTAACATACAAAGAGGCATCGTCCAAGGAGACTCACTATCAACACTACCGTTCATCATAGCCATGATGCACTTGAAGCCGGATACAAGTTCTCCAATGAAGAGGAAAAAATGAACCTCCTGATGTACATGGACGATCTGAAACTTTTTGCAAGGACGGAAAAGGAGCTAGAGACACTAATAAACACTACCGAAATCTTCAGCCAAGACATCCAAATGGAATTTGAAATGGAAAAATGCGCACAGCTAGTTATAGGAAAGTGAAAACTGGAAACGACAGAAGGCATGGAACTACCAAACCAAACAGAAATGAGGACCATAAGGGAACAAGACAACAATAATTGGGAATTCTGGAAGCGGACACCATAAAAGCAACCGAAATGAATAGTAAAATTTGAAAGGAATACCTCAGGAGAACAAGAAAACTCCTGGAAACGAAATTATATAGTAGACACCTAATAAAAGGTATAAATACATGGGCAGTATCACTAGTAAGATACTCTGGACCGTTTATAGGGTTTACAATAGAAGAACTGAGACAGCTGGACCAGAAGACCCGGAAACTCATGCCCATGAATAATGCACTGCACTCCATGAACGATATCGACAGACTCTACGTGAAAAGGGAAACCGGCGGGAGAGGACTGATCTCTATAGAAGACTGTGTGAAGGGCACAAAAAAAAGAACTAGGAAAATACATAATGCAAAGCACTGAAAGGATAATTATGGCAGCGAAAGACACTGATAAAAAAAAACAGAAAACAGAGACAAATGAAAAAACAGGAAAAGAAAAAGGTGAAGAGAACCAACTCCACGGAAGATTCATAAGAATGACAAAAGATGAGAATAACGAAAACACCTGGACACGGATGCGAAAAAAACATATAAACCGAGAAACTGATTCTTTAATAACTGCAGCAGAAGATAACTCGATAAGAACCAAGCATATCAAAGCAAAGATCGATAGAACACAATAAAACACCAAATGCAGATTATGTAGACAAAGAGACGAAACGATAAACAATATAGTAAGTGAATGCAGCAAACTGGCCCAAAACGAATACAAAAACAGGCATGACAAAGTGGGGAAGGCGAAGCACTGAGAATTGTGTAAACGGCTGCATGCTGAGCGTACAGACAAATGGTACAAACATAAACCCGCAACAGCATTCGAAAACGATAACCACAAAATCCTGTGGAACATGGACATACAGACGAACAACCCCAGCCCAGCAACAACACCGGATATCTTAATAATTAACAAGAAAAATCCTGTTCAATCATAGACTTTGCTGTCCCAGCTTACCACAGGGTGAGTATGAAAGAAAAGGAGAAACGAAGCAAATACATAGAGCTAGCTAAAAGGAATAAGGATGATGAAGAAAATCAAAATAATACCGATAATAGTAGGAGCACTCGGAACAATTTCGAAAAACTTCGAAAAAAGAATGGCAAAAATTGGAATCCGAGGAATAGCTGCAAAAATACAATGACTAACGGTAATGAAAACGGCTGAAATATTAAGTAAACCCCTTGAATGCGGAGAATAATACAAGATACAATATAATGAAGAAGCGTTACAGGGAATGAAGGACACCGAAGCTTCATATCTACAAGTTCTACACCTCATCATGCATCCCCTCCCATTATCTCATCACCGTGCCCCTAAAGAAAAATGATACCAAAGAGACAAAGAGGGTCAAGGAGGGTGAAAAGACCGAGAAGAGAGCGCTGACCACACCTCAATTGGTATGAAGGGTTTTCCCTAGACTGACCAATAACTGATTGCTACAAGAGCAATGGTCTTATATGTGGGGTTGTCCCACATATGACTTAGATTGAACTTTGTTGCCATGGCCCCGCAGGGCCCGAGCCGAGTTCGAAAAAAGAATCAGAGAGGGTATTTATTTGCTCCCCAACCGAGCAAATTAGGCAGAAGCCGATTTTTAATGTGAAGAGTGAAGGGAAAATAGGGGACCAATTCCCCGAGGAGTAGGGGAGCTGGATAGTGACAATTGGTATGGAGGGTGGCTCTTACGTTGACGAAGGTCTAATGCGTGAGGTTGGTAATTATTTGCTCCCCCTACGAGCAAATTAGGCACGAGACCGATTTTTAATGTGAGGCGTGAAGGGAAAATGGGGAGCAACTCCCCGGGGAGTATGTTAACTGGATAGTTACAATTGGTATGAAGGGTTGCCCCTACAGTGACCAAGGTCTTATGCGTGGGGTTGGTATTTATTTTCTCCCCTACCGAGGAAATTAGGCATAAGGCCGATTTTTAATGTGAGGAGGGAAGGGGAAATGGGGACCAACTCCCCGGGGAGTATAGAAGCTGGATAATGAAAATTGGTATGAAGGGTTGACCCTACATTGCCCAAGGTTTTATATGTGGGGTCGGTATTTATTTGCTCCCACATCGAGCAAATTAGTCACAAGGCCGATTTTAATGTGATGAGTCAATGGGAAATGGGGAACAACTCCCCGGGAAGTAGGGGAGCTGGATAGTGACAATTGGTATGAAGGGTTTCCCCTACATTGACCAAGGTCTTATATGTGGGGGCTGTATTTATTTGCTTCCCCACCAAGCAAATTAGGCACAAGGCCGTTTTTTAATGTGGAGAGAGAGAGTGAGGAAGGGAAAAGGGGACCAGCTCCCGAGAGGTGGGAAATGGGAGCTGGATATTGATTTGCCAGCTGGCCCACGTAGGGTTGCCTCTACATGGACCAAAAGATTGCCGCAAGGGTAAATGGTCTTTGATTGCAGCATCTGTCGGAATAGATACCACACTTTGATCTTGGCCCGAAGTCCACAGAGGTCCTGTTCTTGCGAAGAAGGCGAGCAGGTATTATATGTGGGGGAAACCCCACATATGGTCTTTGCGTGAACTTTGTTGCCCAAGCCCCGCAGGGCCAGGGCCGCGTCCGAAGGGAGTGTATTTATTTGCTTCCCCACTGAGCAAATTAGGCACAAGGCCGTTTTTTATGTGGAGAGAAAGGGAGGGGGAGGGAAAGGGGGATCCTGCTCCCGAGAGGTGGGAAATGGGAGCTGGATAGTAACTGTGGTCGTAGGGTGATCCCTACCTTGACCAAGTTCAGATATGTGGGGTTACCCCCACATATGGGCTTTGCTAGTCATAGCTAGTCATTAATTGCAGCATCTGTCGGAAAATATACCACACTTTGATCTTGGCCCGAAGTCCACAGAGGTCCTGTTCTTGCGAAGAAGGCGAGCAGGTCTTATATGTCGGGGAAACCCCACATATGGTCTTTGCGTGAACTTTGTTGCCCAGGCCCCGCAGGGCCAGGGCCGCGCCCGAAAGGAGCACTTGGTCGTTTACGGTCTTTGATGTGCTACCATAAGGAAAATCTACATGCAAATTGTAATCTCATTTGCATATTGCAATAAAAAATAAATGTTTTTATAATAAGCTCGATGTTATTAATTGTTTATTGAAATAAAATTGTCTGCATTCATCCATTTAGAAATGTTATTTAAAGTCGATTTATTTAATTTATTTTTAATTTAAATTATTTTCAATTATTATTAGTGAACGGCGGTTGCCTGTAAAAACGGAAGTGCATTTATTTAAGCTGTGGGAGTTCTTTCATCCTTTCAGCTATTAAAGCTATTTTTCAATTCAATTTTCATATGCTACAGTCTTCCAGCATACCATGTGATTCACTGTCAGAAGAAAATTAAAGAAATTAGAATATTCGGTGCATCTTAAATAGTATGTGACTGTACTCTCTGCTTGCCAATATATTTCAACCTGGCAACGCCCAGTATATTCATATCGTATATATATAATTTAGAAAACTTACTATATCTGTCTGCCTTTCTGTCTGTCTTTATATTTTCAACTTTATTTATTTCGAAACTAAAATTGGTAGGTGCCTAAAATGAATGTATTTTCTGAACCGGTTTTTATGAGTCTTTAGTCGGTTAAATAGTTTTTAAGGGGTCAAAAGACAACATTGAAAAACTCGTTATACGTTTTAAACATTCATCTTAGTGTATTTTTAATCAGTTCATTTGCATGTCATGTTGGTTCTGTGGTAAAGTCACCCGTTTTTAATGATACAGTTTTGTTTCGGTTTCGATCCTAGCTGCTGGCACACAAATACATTTTTTTTTTACTTTTATGATCACGACTGTGTAATAATATATACAATATCTGGGAAATTAAAATATCATATTTAAGCGTATTTTACGGCCGGACAAAGCCGACCCCCCCCCCCACCGTTCCCTTTAATATTATAGACGATTTAGTTCTAATTTCCTGATGTGTGTGGCAACATAAGCCAAGAAGAGAGAACAAGAGATATAGAAAGCGAAGGAGAGCGAGAGACGGGAGGGGAGGGGGAGAAAATGAGGGATATATTTACTTATACTACGATCTATGTAACATGTGTCTACATTTACTAATGCTCTCAGCCTTTATTCACTTTCCGTATAATTCAATATCTAAATAACACGGAATCATCAAAACGTAAATTGCAGAAATGTAAGCTCCCCCCTTTTGTCACCATAAACTAGCGCCACACCAAATAAGTGAGCACGAAGGAGGATGGAAAGACTGGGAATAGAAAGCACTAGCCACATCCCTGATGGATGTGTGCTATTAAGCTTCCCTTAATTTCCTCAAAAGTGAAGCATAATAGGCTCCTGTTATTGTGGTTCCCTTTGTCAGTAAATATGTCATCACTATTCTTAGTCCCAGAAGACTGTGAGCATGACCTTGCCAGCGGAGGGCTGCGCCCTTGCCTTCTGTGGAGTCAAAGTTCTTCCTCTGCATTGACTGGGCTTTGGTCTCTGGATCATAGTGATGGACCCTGGTTCATCATGTGTAATCAGTCTTTTTAAAAAACTTTGACTCATCTTCTTGGCACATCTACAAATTCATCCTCTAGCACTCGACGCGTTCTCGCTTCTTGAATGGTGTGAGCAACCTGAGAATCCATCTGGCAGACACCTTATGCACATGCAAATGGTCATGGATGATAGTTTCCACAGACCCTGTACTAATCTTGACATCTTGGGCTATTTGGTGAATAGTAGTGCGCCGATCTTCCAAAATGGAAGTCTTAACTAGACGGACAGACGTCTCATCAATAGCAGAAGGTGGGCGACCAGGTCTGGGAACTGTTTCTACAAACTTCCGGCCATGTTATAATTCACGATGCCAGCGTTTTACAAGGTCATATGATGAGACATTATCACCATCAGTTTCTTTCATTTCATCAAAAGTCTCCTGTGGTGTGCGTCCTTTAAAATAAAAAAACCAGATCACTGCTCGACACTCAACAGGCTCCATTTCACTCCTGACTCAGTTAAAACACCTGTAAAACAGAAACCACAATTCGTTCAGAGCTGTAATTTGCCACATAACCCGTAGAGATATAAATCATTACACATGCAAAATTTCAGCTAGATCAACCAAATGAAAGTGGGTCAGGGGCATTACTTATTGCACACCCATCGTATAATCTTTATTACATGGGAAAGAAAAAGGAAAAAAGAAAGTATATATATATATATATATATATATATATATATATATATATATATATATATATATATATATATATATATATATATATATATATATATATGAATAAAAATAAAATACAAATACCACGATGGTTTACGTTATGCTGTTTTGAAAAAAGAAAAACCGAAGGAATTTATAAAATGGTGATCAACGTTTCGTCCTTATTTCAGGGGACATCCTCAGGATATTAAAATGAAAAATGCAGAAGAAAATGATCATGTACCATACTTTTGAAAAGGAAACAGTGTTAGAATCCTATCCATAACGGGAAGGAAACTATAAATGTGTGTATATGGGAAGGTAGGGTTTTTCTAATGTATATATATATATATATATATATATATATATATATATATATATATATATATACACTTTTAAAAATACGTCATTTAAATACCTATATACATTTTTCTCTCTAATCAGATTCATTTTGTTTCAATTATTTAAGGGAAAACTGTTGACTAAACCAGGATCTGTCTTTTTATTTTGTTCTCTGATTATTATTTTCCCTATGCTAGGGGCTAAATTGTAGAAGCCCTTTCTTTGCGTAATAGTATTAGTGTTTAATATTAGTGCTGACTCTAAAAGTCTTCTTTTGGTACTATCTATCACGAATTTTATCATTTTCTAAATTAAATGAATGATCGTGTTCCGCACATTGGAAAAAGAGTGCATTTAGGGCGTTACCATTCCTTATATATCTTCCATGTTTGTAAAGTCTTAGTTTCAATTTCCGCTGTAACTCGCCTATGTATGCTTGTTGGTAATCGTTATATGAGCTGGAATATAGATCTGCGTTGGATCTGAGGGTTTGGGGAGAGTTCTTGGTAGTTTTTTTTTAATGTATGTTTTATTGTTGTGGAAGTTATTTGTATCAAGTGAAAACCAATTCTATTAAGAGTGTCGTAGATTTTTGTATTTTAAATGTACATGCGTATTTAAATAATTGAAAGTGTATATATAGAGACATTGAACAACCCAACCTTCACGTACACACACATTTATAGTTTCTTTCCCGATGTGGGTAGGATTTTAACACTGTTTTTTTCACTTACGTATGGTTTATTATCGTTTTCTTCTTCTGCGTCTTTCCTTTTAATATCCCGAGGATGTCCCCTGCAATAAGGACGAAAAGTTTATTACATCTTTATATATTCATTCGAATTTTCTTTTTTTCTAAACCATATATATATATATATATGTGTGTGTGTGTGTGTGTGTGTGTGCGTGTGAGGGTGTGTGTGTGTGTAGTCATCGACATAAAGTCCTGTTTCGTGGTATCACAACTCATCAGTGCCGCTAGACTAGCATCTCTCATAAGCCAAGGATTGAACCTAGAACCGCCGTATTGACAGTCGGCAGTTCTCTCACTCGACTCCAGAAGCGACACCCGCAAATAACTCGCCGGGATGTCTATTTAAATAGACACCCACCACCACTTTTATAGTACTGAAATCGCCTGTTCGTAAACAAACAAACAACGAGCTTCGCCTTTTTCAGCCAATTAAGTAGCGGGTGAGATTATTTACGACAGTGCTCTACCCAAAGAAGGAGGCTTAAAATACATTTGTATTCATATATATATATATATATATATATACATATATATATATATATATATATATATATATATATATATATATATATACACTAAGCTAACATAATGTTCGGTAGAGAAATATTTCTTTAATAATAAATAGTTAACCTTTGGTATTATTTTTGTCCTAACCCGAGTGCCCCCCGTTACCTTTGGGTGGGGGCTGGTTTTCCCTCCCTATAAAAACGACCTTGTAACATTTTGCTTTCGTGGGGAAACAAATAACTACTAATAGTGCGATTTCTTCTCAGAGCATTCTCCCTCACTCCCTATTTAAAAACCGGGAGCTTCAAAGGTCAAAGTTTTTCCTTAGGATATTGGTGGTACCTACCATAGCAGAGGTCTAAAAGCCGACCAATACATTAGGGTTTCTTAGTTTTTTTCAAACATCCTTCTAGACGAATTGATAACACGCATAGCGCACCTACTAGCTTAGGGATTACTTGAGTTTAAACCCCATTCATACGCCTTACCTCTAACAGAGCGTAATTGTTACAGTTCTCGTGTATCCTTTTCAATCACATTCTTAGACCAGAGTACTGACAAATCTACGATTTTTCACGTTTTCGATACCTTGTCACTGAATACCAAATTGAGACGATTACGTTCTTATTGTTATAACCCTTTTGTCTCACCATATATCCACATTCTCGTTCTCAGATGTTTTCCATCATCAGGTACCTCCTCAAACCACTCCCTTACACACTTGACCCCAAACTACCTACACACCTACCAATAAATCCAAAATCATACACAGCCATGGCTACTGCGGTATTTCTTCTGAGTCAATCTGCTACACCCTGCAGCAGGGTGCACAGTTGACACCAAAACAAATAATTAATCCGGCATTTTACAGCAACACCTACTACTTGAACTACTTTCTAATGCCTGCTTTTGTGTTGAACAAAGGGTTTACTGCTCTTGGCAAAATAGCCAGCTCCAAGCTATCGCCCTGGTCTTTTATCCAGCATATCTGCAACATTCTGGAATAACCTTTCAGCCCAATCTTTCCAAGTTTTCTGTCAACACACTTCCCATATTCAACCTTAGTCTGACCAGCTTCAGCTTAACTGGCCGCATCCTTAAGCAGCCACTCCTCACATCTAACCACAAAATCCTTCATCGGCGACTCGTCATCTCTAATCCTTACTCTTCACACTCATCAGTCATCTCTCATCGTGTTTACTCTTCTGATACAACCTAGCTACACTACTTCTAATGTGAAACGGTCCTGGATATGACCTAAAACTATAACCGATGGTGGAACCCCAGCTTGCGGGATTTGGGGAGTGTGAAGCCATCCTTTAATTTCCTATGGATCCCAGGCTTAATCAGACTCGGAGCTGTAGTACCTGTTAGGGTCCCAACTATGGGTTAAATAGAAAGTTACTTGAAAAACAAAACAAAAATAAAACAAATATATTCTATTAAAAAAAAATTCTTATAAATCACTGGATTCGGCATTAGATAACCTGAAAAGTGTTGATATGCCGTAAAACAAAAATAACCAATCTAATATGAAGCACACCAAATGTTTCCAACTTTTCCTTATCTTTATGCCCATAGCAGGCAACCTCGAATTAGCCCAAATTTCTTTCACTGTACCTCAAACCAATAAGAAGCCATACATTTACAGTTTTGATGAAATTTCATCGCACAACTTTTATGCAATTAGCGTCATTCTTCTAAGATATGCTTCCTGGTGTACTCCTTTATGTCCAGCAACACAATTATTTTCCAATGCACCTTTTCTATTATCAATACTGCACATTTCCTAATTTCAAATTCCACCCCGATGTTTTCAGGGTATGTCCTGACAGACTCCACCAGTATTTTTACTTCCATCTCGTCTCTGCTAAATACCTTCAAATTATTCATGAACAGCAGGTGGGTGAGGCGCTGCGCAGCAGATCCTAAACTAAGCCCCGACTTATCTTTCTTCAATAAAATGCACCGAGGCATCATCACTATTACTAAAAGATGATGATGGACCGCGTTGAAATATGCACCCGTCTAACCTCCTCCAGCATCTCACCCTTCGCTGTAAGAACAGTTTTCCATTGAGCCATACCTCACTCTATTATATCGATCAGGACGTGTTTCCTTGCTGCTTCGGTTGCTTGGAGACATGGTAGAAAGTACCAATCAAGAATCCGTTCCTGACAATCATTTAGACAGGTGCGTGGCCAGGAACTAGCCTAGTACTCGAACTGAGGTACACCGCTGGGTATTACCTATCCTTAATATAATGGTTTTACTCACTTTAAAACGTGGAGCAGGTTCGAAAATCAAGTAGTGTTTATCAATATATTTAAAAAAAAAAGAAAATGGCGGCGGACTCTTCCAGGCCTTGCCACCAGACTTTTAGGTGAGACACATTTATTGCTTGTTGCCTGAGGTGTCCTTGTTAATGAATACCGAGAGGAATGTCCAGACAATTGTTGCTAGGCTAGTGCCTCTCCTTTAGGAGGGATGGCTTGACATCTCCGCGTTCTGACTTTGTGTCACATCTTGCTGAGGTAGGCCGCAAGTAAATATCTACTGTAACATTTATAGCAATTGTCATCATCGACAGTATTTCACGGATTCATGAGTAGGGGAGCATGCCGTACGTCCTCACGGAATTCCTTTTCTTCCTATTTACATCCTGCAACACTACGTTACCAATCATTGGCTGATCCCTGGTGCCTCTTGATCACTTCAGACCCTCTTTCTTTAGGTCAGCGAGAACACCATTGTTTGAAAGATGGTCACAAACCTTGTCCTCAAAGATTCCAGTAAACAGCTTCCACACTGGCGGCAGCCATATAATCGGCATGCAATTACTGAACACTTTTACTTTCGCAGCCTCTTTCCAAATCTATGCTTGAACCGAAAGTCGTTTACTTCATATGGACCAGATACCTTCCAGTTCAATAATTTTACAAATGAAATTAAATAACCGAAAAAAGGTAGACGTACCTAAAAGAAAACAATCAAATTAAAAATAGATATTTGGAAATACGTAAAACTTGTACGTATAAAACACATTTTCATACAATAGCTGATTCTGGCATTAAGTCAACCTAAAAGCGTTGATATGCCGTGAAACAAACAATGAATTATTATCATAAGTTTCTATTAAGTAACCGGAAAATGGTAGATATGGTGCAAATCGAAACAACGAAATGAAGAATCTTGAATAGATGTTTTTAAATAAAAAAAAAACATGAAGTATGAAATCTGTTACCAAAATGACCAAATTGCATATTAAATCATCACGAAATGTTGATAGACAGTAAAACAACAAAAAAAATCAGTTTCTGTTTAATTTTCACAACGAACATCAGAGAACATAAATTTAAAACCTATTTCTTCCGCGTTCATTTTATTGCTTACACTTTAAAACTAACACTTCTAACAATCATTAAGAAGTTCGGTTTTGTGTTACTATATACACACAGATTCGAAAAGTTGCCAAAAAAACAAATGACAAATAAATGTACTAAAAGTCAACATAATTTACTCTTCTACCTATCTGGAAAAGTTTTCCGTAGTTTTACTCACTTTAAAACGTGTAACCGGTTCGAAAATTATACAGCGTTTATCGACATATAAAAAAAAATGGCGGCATGCTATCTGTTGAACAAGGGAAATTTGGAAAAATGAGTTCAAACAAATATTACAAAGGCAACATAGTTTACTCTTCTACCTATCTTTTACCTATCTGGAAAAAGGTTTTAATGGTTTTACTCACTTTAAAACGTGGAATAGGTTCGAAAACAAAGTAGTGTTTCTCAATATATTTGTAAAAAGGAAAATAGCGGCGGGCTCTTGTTTAATATGTAAAATTTGGGAAAATGGTATAAAACTAAAAAATTATGTAAAATAGTGTTAGAAACCCACCGAATATATGTCCGCCTATGTCACGGTAACATGCTGAGTGAGTTTGGAACAGTATTTTGTATAATTATTTTGTTTAAACTCGTTTTCCCAAACTTACCACGTTCAACAGCGAGCAAGCCGGTATTTGCATTTTTCAAATACATCGGTAAACATTGTATGTTTTTCGAGCCGAATAAACACTTTACATTAAATAAAAACACTAAAATATTATCTAATTATGTAGAAAAGTCACTTATTTTGGCTTGATAATATTTATATGTTATATTTTTGTTTTTTGACAACTTTTTT
Source organism: Euprymna scolopes (assembly GCF_053919585.1). NCBI lineage: Eukaryota > Metazoa > Mollusca > Cephalopoda > Sepiida > Sepiolidae > Euprymna > Euprymna scolopes. Next base: position 17,024,588 of record NC_136515.1, read on the forward strand.
CGAACCTATGTGTATAGTAAAACAAACCCTGAATGTCACACCTACTTGCCACCAATCAACGCATATTAGTATTTAGATTCCTATAAAATCTCGGTCATGCATATGACCTTCAACTATATCCGATTGTAAGGGCCCAGCTTGTGGTCTTTGGGAAGCGTGGAGCCACCCTTTAATTGCTTTTGCCCCCAGGTCCACTCAGACCTGGAGTGGTAGTACCTGTTAGGGTCCCAACTATGAGTTAAATAGAAACCGACTTGAAAAAATATATTCTATTAAAAAGTTGTTCTTCAAAATAAATGGATTCGGCATTAAATAACTTGAAAAGGGTTGATATGCCGTAAAACAAAAACAATAAAATCAAACCAAACCAAAAATCTATAAAATATCGGTGTTGCTTAATCTGAGTTTTGTATGTAGTTTCATTTTTCTCCTTTTAAATATGCATTAAGGCTGAATTATCTTTGCGAGGCTGTAGACGTGAAGGTTTCCTGCATTTTAACATCTAGTCACAATTTTTCTAGATTGCAGAGTTAAAGACAAATGAATAGAAAGCCTATCGTTTGTTGCAACCCCATAGCTTGTTACGCAAAGCCAAATGCCGAAGGACTGGTTAAGTCACTTTCCACTTAATTGATGCAACGTCCATTAGCGTCATTGGAGACCAGAAACTTCAAACTTAATTATCTGCGATGATTAATTTCTTCGACGCTTCTAAAATCTAATCTTAGAAGATTGAAAAGAAAATGAACTTTCTTTCAGGTGTTGTCATGCGTTTCCGCTGACAAAAAAAAAAAAATAATAATAATATCTGAAATGACCAACAAGATAAAAGTTCACAATAATAAAATGGATAAAGAACTCGTAAAACCCAAAATAAAATGTATTATACATAACGCATCAGAATAAAATTCCGCATTTAAGCTTAATAGTTTCAGCATGTTGTTTTAACATACTGAAACTATAAAGGTTAAATGCGTGTCGGCATTTTCATACCGTTTGAAACATTCGCTAATTATCTATTAATTACTATATTGTACCCAATATATAGTAGTGGTTTTAAAAGTTAAAAAATATGTAAGTATGACGGGTGCTATCAGCTAGAATCGAAAACAAAACATTTACCTTTCCGGCTGTATTAGCTAATATATAGAGTATGAACGCACACATATCAAATTATGAAAAAAAAATTACGTAGTTAACAGTCTAAATATAGAAAATAAACTTTAAGTCGACTTATGCCTGTCAAGTTCTAATCTGTCATTGTGGACCGTTTAGCAGCTATTCTTCTGTTAAAAACACAAACCAATTTGTTTCACAGACCAAATAACCTATATGGCAAGTTTCAAATCTGTCGACAAACTATTGACATGGTAAATTGCTAAATATACAGACAATGTGATATATATATATATATATATATATATATATATATATATATATATATATATATACATTATCTATGGAAAATATGTTTATCTAATTATATTCTACTGTTTCTTTATACCAGTCTTTTTTATTTATAAAGCTTGATTAAACTACAAAGCATATACAAAATTTCAAAGATGGCGAAGCTAAAAGAAAAATTACTTCTTTTCCAATTTCCGATTTTAAAGGAAAATACATTTAAAAAACTGACATAATATTTACATAAATGGTTCTGCGCTAAAAACAGGTGCTGTCATGAATTTAACAATGCAACAGATCTAAAGAAATAAACAAGATTATTGTCATCATCATGAAATTTGTAATACAGACTTTTGTCATTTATTTATATATTAGTAGATGTACCGGCGTTTCCGGATATTAAAGGAAATGTTAAGTTGTTCGAGATTAAGATGAAAGGATAACGTTGTATTTGGGTCGGCTCTACATAAACTCCCTTAACCAGGGATGGTGGAAGCTGTTTAGGTTCGCCACTATCTCGGGGTATGATGAACCGCGCCAAATATGATCTTAAGGTTTAACTTTGATTCTGAAAAATTGTGTTCTGACATTGTCATAATGTCAGGTTTGGTTATGATCGGCCCAGTGGTGTTGGCTGTAGGAGAGCATATATACATAGGCTGTGATCTTAAACTTTTACCTGAACCTTAGAAAATTGTGAGCACTATCCTTAGATGGGGGATGTATTCATACAAACATACAGATATACCTGCTCTGTTAACTCATTGAACACTTTCTTGTAGACACATGCTGTTTTAGTGGATGTTCTTCTAGGAAACTAAGCTAAACTTGCCATAATACACTTACGCACGCACACACACATATACATATATATATATATATATATATATATATATATAGAGAGAGAGAGAGAGAGAGAGAGAGAGCGAGAGAGAGAGAGAGGGTGAAAAGCATATCTTATTTTTCTTTTATTAATATTATTTGAATTTTTTTCCTTTTTTCCCTTGTACACATTTTTGGGAATTTTTCCATGGATTTATACCTTTGGATTTTTTTGGACCATCTTCCAATTACGGGATTTTGGATTTTACTTGTGCAAATAGAAATTCAATTAACTTTCTTGAAGTTATATATTTGGCTTTTACCGTCACTGGATTATCTAGCTTCCACCAGAATATCCATTCACGTGTAATCACCTTTTTCTTCACCATTTTCCCTCGGCTTCACTTTTTTGTTACCAAGTAAGATCTTTGACTTACTTGTTGTTTCATCAAATACTTTTGCTTGCAAAATCCGATCTCGCATTTTGCTAATTCCTACCCTCTGATGAGAAGGAAAGTATTTCTTCGAAAAGATTAAGGACTATCCACTTATCTAGTGTTTTCTTTTCAGATAAATATGTTTTTAACTCTTTTTCAAAGTGGTTTTTAACATGTTTTATTAACTGTTTGCACGCATATATATATATATATATATATATATATATATATATATATATATATATATATAAACTGTGTCAATCGCTTTATTGAAGATTAGTAAAACATCAATATTTCCTTAAATATACGTCTCAAAAAAATGAAAACTTTACAATCAAAGGGCTGCTTAACGTTTAGTAATTTCCCAAAATTTGATTTAAATTCATGCTCTTTTCACGAAGTTATGGTATTTTATGAAAGAAATGTTACAGCCCATCGCTTACAGATCCCTTACAATGCCAAGAATTCATGTGAATAAAGGTTACCAAAAAGCAAAGTATAGTTGCTTGTCTCGCAGAAGGATTGTCCATCAAAAATTTAGCCACGGAGCTGGAATGGGATCCAAAAACCTTGGCTGCATTCTTCAACAACCCGACCACTAAATCCAGAAACATAAGGGCAGCAAGAGAAACATTTTAGATCATGATATTCGGAAAATTCGTACGGAGGTCAACCAAAACGAACAGCACCAGTCTTTTCGTCTTTGCGAAAGCTGGAATCGCTCTGAGATACAGTCATGCCCGATTCAATGTGTTGAATGAGATTGCAAGGAACATCAAACCTCTTCCAATGTCTCCATTGAGCAAACAACATAACGACTACCAAGGGTATTAATTATTGTGACACGATCACTAGATGGTGTGCCTACCCTCGAGAGAAGGATATACCGCGCCAGTTTCTAAACCTGGTATTTTACCTCGCGGTACATACAGCGCCTCGCCTTCCAAATGGACACCCACCTGGTGTTGGCGAAGCTCAATGTTGCTTAATTTCGGTGAACTGGCGAGAACCGGTGTGTCAACGTAATAGTTCCAGCTAGTATGTGGATATATATATATATATATATATATATATATATATATACTAGCAAAAGTACCCGTCGTTGACTGGGTTCAAAAACAGCCTACAGTAAATGGACTCTTTTTATGAAAGTATGATAGGTTATTAAAAGGAAGGGTTGTAAAGAGATAGCTTTGAATTTGGGGGTATCAAAACCAAAGATAAAAAATGATGAAAGTAAAAATAAAATCGATAAACCCCATAATTTATTATACTATACCTGTTTTAACTGAAACACTTATCACAATATTCTGTGGATCTATATTAAAAAAAAACCTTGTTAAACTTTGTGACATATTTCCATTCTATGGAGGTCAGGCGCGAACGAACAACTCATAATTTTATTATACCATATTTCTTCAAACTGAAACATAATTATCAAAGTATACTTACGCTGATAGATATGAAAAGTCTTTATTAAAGCGTGTGCCTATTTTCATTCTATGGAGACCAGGCGCCCACGCAGACCCCAAAAGTTTATTATACCATCCCTATTTAAGTTAAAACATACTTATCAAAGTATTCTTATGTACATCTATATCAAAAACACTTGTAGACGTTTTTTTTTATTTTAAATTTTTTTATTTCCATACTTTGTTGACCAGGCGCGTACGCAGGCCCCACAATTTTAATGAATCATCATTATGCCAGATCAAACATACCCATTCCTGCGTCTCGATACATCTTCTATCATTATATGTGATAAGTTTTCTATAATAGCCAACCATACAGAAGCATATTCGTGACCAGACACACAAACAGACGTCCAGCTTTATGTTAGAGATATATACTGAAAAAAGCTAAAACATGTTACTTTCTTGATTCATCTTGTTTCTTATGTCTTGCTGAAAAATTAACTATTACAATATTTAAAAGTAGGGGTCAATTGGTCAATAAAAAAATAAACAGTTTCAAATTGAAGGCATTTTAAAAACACCTTCAAAGCAATCCAAGCATTATTACTTAATATTTTATTACCTGCCAGCATTTATTACCTTTTATAATATACTAGCGGTGATGCCCGGCGTTGCCCGGCGTTGCCCGGGGGCGTATAGGTGGTGTAGTAAGGATCCCCGAGGGGTGTAAAAAATGGCAGTAGCGGGGGGAATCAAACCAACTGTAGCAGTTTGGGTTGCGAGAGATGTTTAAAAAATGTGGTAGTAAGCCGGCAGGCTCGGCCCCGTAACGCGAAGGAGAAAAAAAGTTTTAAAATATGTAACGTCTTAGCCGATGCGTCCATGGAAAAACCAGAAGTCCCGATCGTTCAAATTAAGGCTAGTCAATCCTCCGGAATTGACGACTTGCAAAAATGCCGGCGAAAAAAAGCGACCCGTCCTTGTAAGGAACTGTCCAGTTGAGGCTGAAGGAATTAATTTTGATAGTCAATTTTTCGATATTTGTCGTCCGAGAGATCGGGTTTCAAAACCCTACCGATCTCGTTAGGATCCGTCGCGTGTGCCAAAAGTTTTGGCATACATACAAACACACATGCATACAAACATACATAGATACATACATGCAAACATGCACACAAATATACATATATACAAACATGCACAAATACATACAAACATACATACATACATACAAACATACATACATACAAACGTACATTCATACAAACATACATACAAACATACATACATACATACACACATACATACATACATACATACAAACATACATACACACATACATACAAACATACATACATACAAACATACATACACACATACAAACATACATACAAACATACATACATGATGATTGCAACGTCTTGTCAGACGAGTACAACTCCCTCAGACACTTTACGTCCATGAGCCCAAAAATGACTTCTTTTTTTTTAGTCCTACCGGTGAATTCACACGCTCAAGCAGGCATGACACTGAAGATGGTTATTGAGATCAATTATTACATGCTTCCAGCATTTCAAGTCTTCAAACGTCACAACTTTTCCATCGCTACATGACCACTTTTATAGATAAATGCCCGAGGGAGTATCTATACAAAGATGATGTTACAGATTCTTAGCTTTGTACAACAGCTAAGTCTCTCTTTCGGTTCAATATGTTGAGATCCAGCAACAAGCAAGGGCAAGATAGCCAGCAACAAGTTAAACTGCAGACCAGCTTATTGCGGGTATTGGTCTCCCGCTTTATGTTTTTTTTTAATCAGAGATTTACTTCTCCTAGAAAGATTGCATTCACCACGGCTTACGAGAGCCCTCTCCACCCCAACACACACGCAAACACACATGGTGCTAGTTGGCCGTTGACCCCGAAAAAGGGTTCAAACGCCCTTTGAAATGTGTGTGTTTTAATCCTTTAGTGAGGCTAGCAACCCTGCTCACCAAACAAATCTGGTGGGGGAACCAGTTTAGTCGACAGTGACCCGACCAGGAGGCAGGTAGTACTGGGTTACATGGTACCAGTAGCGTATGGCATGACCTGACATACATACATACATACAAACATACATATATGCAAACATACATGCATGCATACAGACATGCATACATACAAACATACATACAAACATACATACATGCATTCACACAAACCGACGATTGAGGTTTATATTATACTAGCGGGGGGGGGGAGTACCCGGCGTTCCCGAGTGTTTGGAGGTGTGTGTGGTCGGAGTGGGTGGGGGTGTTAATGAAAACCTAAGAATAAGCGAAATAAAAAAAGAAAACAGAAAAAAGAACGTTAAAACTTATCTGAAAAATAAAGCGCGGGTACCCGGGCGGT
>NC_136515.1:17036059-17111059 GCF_053919585.1 Euprymna scolopes
CCGTGCGAGCGCAAAAAAATTAGAAGGAGTAGGTAGGCTCGATTCTGTAATGTTACAGAGGACAACGAGGTGAAAAGAAGCAAACGTTCTTATTGATGCGCCCGCCGCCATTGTGACGTCATAAGCGTTCGAAATAAACTTTTTTTATGCGACGTCGTCCACGCGAGGTGTAAATCACTTGCAAAAATATTGACGTAAAAATGACCCCTCCTTGTAAAAAACAGCCCAGTTGACGCTCAAAGAATTAATCTTTTTGGTCAATTGTTTATATCTGTCGCCCGAGATCTCGTGCTTTGAACCAATACCAAGTTCCGATGTATCTGTTGGAAGCTTTTGGCGAGACATACAAAGACACTCACATTTGCTTTTTATATATTAGTTAACTGGTGTTTTGAGAAAGGCGAAAGAATTGTTGCTTAAGGATTTGCATCTCTCAGTATAGCATTTATCGTTGGCTTATTCATTTAAACTTATATTGAGCTGTAATATATTTCTATTTATTTCTTTTTAATCTGTGGATATTTTTTGCTGCACGGAAACTTATTTCTGCCTTCGGTATTGCATGCCAGGTTTTAAAAAATATATATCAATTACAGTTTTCAATTCGTTGTGAGTTGGATGTATGATTTGATCCATGTTTAAGTCACTTAAATTTTGTAAAAGCCTTTTTTGCTGGATTTTATGTACACGGCTTTTTGCTTATTTTTATATCCTGATATCTTAAGCATTTTATCTTTATATCCTGATATCTTAATTTCCAAATGTGATCGTTGAGTACTCAGTTCAGTATTTTCACCATTGTTTTTTTACCATCAGCTGGATATCCTTTAATTTATTTTTCAGCTCTCCACGTTTTATGCCAACCTGCCCCAGCACCTCCTTGTTTACTGTCAGCACAGTTTTCCATTAAGCCCTACTTGTCTCTAAAAGCCCTATCACTTTCTTAGCAACCTCCGTCATCGATAACGTTTCACGGATCCATGAATGAGGAACCATGTCGTAAGCCTTTCTGTAATCGATCAAGTTCCCCTTCTTCCTCTTTGCATCCCGCATTACTGCCTTATCAATCATTAGTTGATCCTTGTAACCCCTATAATAATAATAATAATAATAATAATAATAATAATAATAATAATAATAATAATAATAATAATTATTATTATTATTATTATTATTATTATTATTATTATTCTGATTTCGTTTATTAACGTCTCTCTGGAAAGGGATGGGATTCATTTCCAGAGGATTTCCCTTAGTCCCGACTTCAAACCAGGAGCTTCAAAGATCAATGGATTTCCTAAGGATGTTGGTGGTATCTATATGTGCCGTGGTCTGAAGGCCGCCTAAAACATCGGGGAATTGTAGTTTTTTCAACTGTCCTTCCAGACGACTTGATACTACTCCTAGTGTACCAACTACGATCGGGATTATTTGTGTTTTAACCCCATGTATACGCCTTATCTCCAAGTCCAAGTGAGCATAATTGCCCAACTTCTCATTCTCCTTCTCTCTCACATTCCTGTCCCAGGGTACTGAGAAGTCTACAACCTGCCAGTTTTTTGAGACCTTGTCAATGACGACAAAATCCGGACGATTATGTTTCAATTTTTTGGTCGTTATGACACTTTTGTCCCACCATACCTCTACATTTCCATCGTCACCTATTCTCACTTTATCAGGCCCCTACTCAAGCCACTTTCTAGCACACTTCACCCCAACCCTCTTACAGACCTCCCAATATATCCGGAGTCCCATGCGATCGTGTCTTTTGTGGTACTCTCTCTGGGCTAATTCACTACACCCTGCTGCAAGGTGCGAAATTGACTCTGAGTTCTTACCACAAATCCAGTATTCTGCAGCGTCTTCCTCTCCTAGAACCACTTTTTTTTAAGAATCGTGTTCCTAATGCCTGCTCTTGTGCTGCACAAACAAAAGCTTCAAATTAATATTTTTGAAAATATAAAAGTATGAAATGAAAATACTTAATGAATAGAATCTCCTGATCGAATAAATCATAATCTGGAAATCGTGACACATATAAGTACGTACGTACGTACGTTTAAGATACTATTAATAGCTCATTAAAATATAGATTTTCATTTCATACATTTATATTTTCAAAAAAAGTAATAATAATAATAATAATAGTAATAATAATAATAATAATAATAATAATAATAATAATAATAACTAGCAAGACCTGTGGAAATCCAAAGTGACGTCTTTCATATATAATATGTTGCTACTGGGAATTTTGTGGACGTTCAGCGTGAATGGAGACTCCACATTATTATTGTAGCCCTTTTGTTAAAACTGTATTTATCCAAATAATCTGCTTAAAATAGTGTCAGAATATATCTGGTTATTGCGGTTTATGTCCAAAATCCTTGTAAAAAAATTGTGATATATTTCCATGGTATGGACGCCCGGCGCGAAAGGAAATCCCACAACATCATTATACCAATTTTTAGTAAGATATACCAAGCTTTGATCCTAACCAGAAAACCAAGAAGTGTATATTATCTTCACGTACGACCCAAAAGCGATTTTTTAAATATATAGCCCCTTTGGTTATCGGGAGATTCTATTTATTTAAAAGGAGTATATAATGTAATAACATACAACGACTATTACATGAGAGTATCGATATACTAATTTAATTTTTGTAGCATTTTTTCAGCTTCTACCCTCATTCTTAATGAATATGATCTCCTGATCAGATAATTCATAATCTGGAAATCGTGACACACATACGTACGTACGTACGTTTAAGTTCATTAGAATATGGATTTTCATTAAATACTTTTATATTTTCAAAAATTGTAATATAATTTTATACATTTTCCACTGCTTATTTGATGTATTTTTTACTTCGCTTCTGTTATGTATTTACCTACCCCCCCCCTAAATATCCCCATTTTTTCTATCTTCTTCTTGACATCTTTCCAACTGATGTATGAGTATTAGATTTCTGTATTCGATTTCTCGGCTAATTCCGTAAATCAAGCTTTTTTGTTGACATATAAAATTTACTTTATCTTTTAATCCGACAAGAAGCATTTGACTTGGGAATGGCATGTTCTAAAAAGTTGTTGTTCGTTTTATTTATTGATCTGCTTATGTAATTAAGTGTTTAGTTATTTTTAAATTCGTATCTTTTACTATATATATATATAAATAAATAAATATATATATATATATACATATATATATATATATATTTATATATATATATATATATATATATATATATATATATATAATCCGAGGTTAATATTTTCCAGGGGTAAAGTAACCAATGAAATTTTACTATGTTAATACAAGATTAATAGATACCGAAATAAGGCAAGGTATAGTTTCTATTTGTATTTTTTTACATTATCACTAATACCCTGCTACGTGTTTCGTCCAGCAAACTATTAGTAACAAGAGATCTCTTTAGGCGACACTGCTTATTGAAAGCAAGCTTTGTTATCGTATGAAGTGCATTTGCTTGTAATTTTTAAAAAAATCGTCCCTAACAATTTGGAATCTATACGGAAATCGCTCATTCACTTACCCACCACACAAACATACTCACACATGGTTCCTTATACATATAAACTTTCGATATTATAATCTTAGGAGTATATAAAATTTCAAAGATATAGTAACCACCAGGAGAACTCCCTTCAAAAAGCTATGCCGGACATAAAGAAAAAATGCACACACTAACACGCTAACACATATTTTGCCTTTTATATATATATATAGATAATTTAAAGAACTCCGAATGCTGCTCACTGGGAGAATATATATATATATATATATATATATATATATATATATATATATATATATATATATAAATATATATATATATAAATTTGAAGGGGGTTAGAACAGTAGTCTAAAGAGCAGAGTGTATTTCGATGTGATAGTAAAATAACTAATTAAATTAAAATACAAGAAAAGAACAGTGTTCGTTGTAATCCAGATATATAATAAGCTCGATAGGCAAATATCCTAGAGCTGCTTTAATATTTAGTAATGTGATTGATAATTTAAAATTCAAATTAGAATTAAAAATTAAAAATCTGTTTCATAAGAAGGAACAACAACAAAGGCAATCATTTTAATTTCAATCAAGTCAATAATGTTAATATTTTTTCGTACATTTATAAGCTACAATCAACATCCAACTGATTGCTTTGACGATAATTACGGTTTTCAAAAGGCGGACAATTAAAAGCTACATCTGCCTTACATAAAAATTACTAGGTTTATTTATGGTGTATTTTACATATATTAAAGAAAACACCAAATACTTTTGCTGATGAGGAGACTTTGTTTAAAAAAAACTATATGTCAAAATTATTGTCCGTGGCTTAATGTCTATCACAATAAAAACATCGTTTCCGAAACGATCGTACAAATTATTGACTTTGTTGTTGTTTTTCTTTCTTATGAAACAGATTTTTAATTTTTAATTCTAATTGGAATTTTAAATTATCAATCACATTACTAAATATATATATATATATATACACACATATATATATAACTACTTAATTTACTCACATAAAATTAATATACGAAAGTATAAATTTATGCGTAAACTTTAAGTATTTACTCCAAAAGTGCTCAATACGTAGGAAGAGCTAGTTAGTAAGTTATAAAATATATATGGCGATTAAGCCACACTGAATCTTCCGCGTTTCATCCACTCTATGACTCTTCAGGCTTATGCGCGAATTTTGGCTAACTAAAATCTCAATAGAAGATGCGTATATAAAAGCAACAAACAACCACGAAATATGCGCATAAGCCTGAAGAGACCTAGAGTGGATGAAACGCGGAATATTCAGTGTAACTTAATCGCCATATATATTTCATAATTTACTATATATATATATATATATATATATATATATACATATATATATACATATATATATATATATATATATATGTATATAAATACCCGTTCACCTACACTTTTCACGATAAAGCTAGACCCCGAATTAGATAGACTTGAGCAATTGCATCGACAACGGACAACGCCGTTGTCGATGCAATTAGTCGATTCTATCTAATTCTGGGTTCTAGCTTTATCTTGAAAAGTTTACGCGAACGGGTATTTATATATCTATCTATAATCTCCTCTTAATGTCTAATATGTGTAGAAAAAGCGGTTCATCCTTCGTAAGGACGTGATGTCCCTCAACAAATAGGTTGCTCCGAAAGCGTGTCTGGGGAGTTGGCTAATTTCAGTTAATGTTTGTAGATGTAATATCTGCCGCCTGCATACCAGCAACTATCTTAGTTGAATAGGACGCGTTGCTTGTCACATCGTTGGATGTAGAACCGGATAAAAATATAAGAATTTAAAAAATCGAGGCATAGCCAATAGATTGCACCGTGGCCCATATGGTTAGGTCGTCAGTATTGCACACTTCATGAGTGCGACGATCTGGATTCGCACCTATGTCGGAGCACGTCACTGATGAGATGCATCGAAACCCACTTTGGGTCTGGCGTTGTCTGTTTCGATGCACTTGCTTGATTCTATCTAATTCTGGGTTCTAGCTTTATCGTGAAAAGTGTATGTGAACGGGTATTTATATATCTTTCTATAATATCCTCTTAATGTCTAGTATATACATATGTACATATTAGTATTATTATTATTATTATTATTATTTAATTTATTCACATAAATTAATATGAGAAGATAACATTTTATGTGTAAATTTGCAGTATTTTCTACCACAGTGTTCAGTGCATAATTAGAACTAGGTAGTAAGTGATGAAATATATATGGAACTTAAGCTACGCAGAATATACCGCGTTACATTCTCGTGATAAATTGTGAGGCTTATGCGAAGAGGGTTAATTATATTCTTTTGTGTATAGAGAGCTGACGTACTTTACACCTTAGTGAAGTTATTTTGTGTTTTGGTGTTTTTTTAGATATTACTTATTATATGAATATATTCGTTTATTTTATTTTATTTGTTATTTTTCTATTGCTATTAATAATTTAAAATGATTTATGTATTACGATCCTAGAATATAATTCATCATGAGCACACAATTGTTCACTATTTATCTCCTACAGTTTAATAGATCGTGTGGTTCTGTAAAGTTTAGATTGGTGAATTTCTCATTCAAACATAACCTACAAAAATCATCTATGCCCGTATTGTACTTTCTTGTTTTACTATCTTCCACGTTCTTTGAATTCCCAGTATTGGTTTGCTAGTGCTGTTTTCATTCAGTGTTATTTGTTGTTTAACGTGCTTTCATGGTCATTATTATTATTTCTAATAGTTACATTTTTGTCATTTTATTAGTTATATTTTTGCCGTGTTGTTCACTTTTTATTAGTTTATTAGTTATTTTGTTATTATTGTTTTCATTTCTCTTATTTAATATTTTTAATGTGTTTCTAAATTTTCGCAACAGCTGCAGAATAACTTCAGGTTATTTTAACTGAAGATTTTGTGTTAGGGATTGTGTACAGAGGAGTACTTTTCGAGGAGGGTTAGAAATTTCTTGTATGGCGGCGTATACAAGATTATATTTCTTTTTCTTCTATTTATAATTTTATTATACTTATTGCTGTGTCGTTGCTTATATTTAATATCAATATTTTTGTACCTTAAATTTTTAAGCTGAAACCCTGGTTCATTTATAAACCAGAGTTAAATGGGCGGTCTATCAATTTAGACAGGGTAGAGAGGGCCTTACTAACCACACTTTTATTTTTATTCCCCCACACCTCGACACAAATGAAATATTATTATTATTATTATTATTATTATTATTATTATTATTATTATTATTATTATTGTTATTATCATCTTCTTTGTATTTTCATGTTTAAACAAACTGGGTTTAAGTAGGAACACCCCCACCCCACCACCACATTACGAAATGCTAAACACGATAATGATGCTAGTAACCTTTTGTGTTTACGTTCCAAAAAGGGGCGAGATCGATCAACCAACCTCACTATACTCCCCTTTTTGAGTTGGCCTTGCGCCTAATTTTTTGTTCAATTGTTTTTTTTGTTTTGTTTTTTATATTTTTCATGCGAATAAAAGATTTGATACCTCAAAGTGTAGTATCTGTTCTTCAGATGTTGCACGTCAGTTTCTTGTTCTCTCTCAGTGGGGGAGAAATCCTTCACGACCGAGACAATTATTATTTTTTTTCCTTTTCCCCACGTTACAAAAACGACCCTGGTGTCATACTCTGTCTTGTGGGGAGGCATTGTAGATAGGAACCCAGGTTAACAAGAACTATTGCATGAAAAACAAAAATAATTAATCTATATGTATAATGTCGTCGCAAGCTGAAAAATACTGAAGCCTAGTCAGATAGTATTCAATGGAAGATGCTGAAACATTGCATTACCTTAAGTTTGATACAACTCTCTTAAAGAGGGTCAATTCTAGTTGAAGAATGTTTATGAAAATATTTTTTATAAATAAATATAAAATATATTTGCCGACAGGTACTTGTATCTTATGCTTAAGGACTTATCAGTATAGGAGGCGATATTTACTGCTGGTCGAAATATTCGTACTTAATCACAAAAACACCCATGACTATACGTATACCATCATTATCATTTTTTATCTGTGTTTTTTGACAGGTACATCCAATGTGCTTTGGAGTGTGCCAAACATGTGATACTTTTAATCTTTCTCGACTTATTGTTTTTTTTCTGTTTGTGAAAAGTCTGAAACATTTCAGAAATTATCGTCCAAAATATTGACAAGAAACTCGCAGCTTTTGTTATCACGATAAAATATATTCGGCTTCCCTCATAGCATGTTATCAAACCAGTTGAAGCCTGAGTCTACGACGAGTAATAAATGATAACGACATGAATTTAAAGAATGGTAATATGTTAGTAACGTGCAGTTAGGTCTTTGTTAAAGTTTCGGATTAAAAAACGAACACGTTTCTTATCGTATTCGGATTATATCGAATACTGCTCTCATCTTGAATTTTTTCTCACAACATTTTGGCTGATGAAGCCTCTGACCTTTTTGACAAAAAAAAAAACAACGAATGCGTTTCTTAATTTTTTTTAATTGTTCAGACTATTATTCTCATCTTGAGGATTATTATCAAAACGTTTAGGCCGATGTAACTTCCTACCTTTTTGACAAAACAAAAAACGAATGTTTCTTTAATTATTTGAATTATCCAGAGAATCGTTTTTATTTTAATGATTATTCTCACAAAGTTTCGGCCGGTGTATCCTCAGACCTTTTTGGGGGGAAAACCCCCGAATCTTTCTTAAATTATTTGAAATTTTCAAACAATTGTTTTCATCTTGACAGTTAATCTCACAAGGTTTCGGCGGATGTAACCTCCGACCTTTTTGAAATAAAACGAATGTTTCTGAAATAATTTGAATCATTCAGACCATTATTTTAATCTTGAGAGTTATTCTCAGAACGTTTCAGCGGAAGTAATCTCTGACTGTCTTTATATTGAGCACTTTGCGTTAGCTTACTAATAACAATTACCAAATGTTATTGTATTATACTAGTTTGACTCCAAGACAGCACTAGATGAGATACGTCTGTAAATTCATTAGAATAGTTTTCTCAGCCTGAGTTTTATTCCCACAACGTTTCGGATGATGTAACCTTCGACCTTCTTCAGATCTATCATATAGGCCGAGAAAAATTTTCTATTAATCTCCCAAAGTTCTTAGTAAGATTAAATTCTAGTTGCACTTTCTGGAAGTTAAAGTTTCAATCCTCAGTGCGGGTTATTTAAGACGAGCGGGGTTGCCCGGCGTTGCCCGGCGTTGCCCGTGTGTTTAGGTGGTGTAGTAATGGGACCAGGGGGTGGTTCAAAATAATAGTATGTGGGTGTGCCCGGGTGTGTGTTGGTAATGTAGTAAGAAACCCCGGGAAATGTAAACAAATATGTGGTATTAGTGGGGTGAGAAATCAAAAAAAAGTAGGGAGATGTTTTTAAAAAATGTAGTAATAAGTAGGCAGACCCGAACCCGTCACTTGAAGGAGGAAACACAGATTAAACAAAAAACTTGACGACTTAGCCGATGTTTCGATTGTCCGACCAGAAGTTTGGAACGTTGCAATTAAGCACGGTATTACTGGAAATGTTTTCTCAATCATTAAATCATTTCTCTCTATTAGATTCATAAGAGTAGTGGTTGATGAGCAGAAATCAGAGGTCCACAGTATTAATTCTAGAGTTCCCCAGGGGTCCATCCTGGGCCCAACTCTCTTCCTGATCTACATCAATGATCTCCCAAAACACATGTTTAAATCATTCGTTGACATCTATGCTGATGACACGACCATCTATGGCAACACATCAAAGGCAGTAAATGAAAAAGTTCTCCCTAATAATCTATCCTCTGATCTTGAGTGCGTGGTACAATGGGGAAGAGGTGGCTGGTCACTTTTAATGCATCCAAAACCAAGCTTCTATCTTTACATCATCAACGCTCTTATCTCAATCTGGCATCAATTGAAATGGATGGCTCTCGTCTTGGGGAGGCTTCATGTTTTGACAAGCTTCTGGGTTTGACCTTTACTCCTGATCTGAAATGGAACACGTACATCAAATCTGTTGCCAGGGACGCTGGAAAAATGGTAGGATCCTTCTACCACTCCAAAAGATATCTCACTACTAATGCAATTCTCTATCTGTATAAAAGCCAATTACGTCCAAGGATGGAGTACTGCTGCCACATCTGGTCAGGAGCGGCTAAAAAAAGCCTATCCTGCCTTGACAGAGTACAAAATGGACTTCGTGGCTTAGTGGGTAATGCCCTTTTCTCTTCCCTGCAACCTCTCTCCCACACAAGAAACGTTGCGAGCATGTCTTTGTTTTAACGTTATTTCCATGGCAGGTGCTCCTCTGAGCTCCAATCTCTCGCCCCCCTTCGCCAATCTTTCACGAGAAACAACCGGCTGAAACTACAGTCAATATTTTTCCCCACTCTTTATCTGTGCCTAAATCCAAACGTAGATTCCATGAGAAAAACTTCTTTCTTAGAACTGCACGCCAGTGGAACTCTCTGCCGCTTGCCTGTTTCCCACCTGAGTACAACTTGGACGTCTTCAAGTCCAACATAACCAAACTCCTGACAAACCGCCCCTCAAGGAAGACACTCTATCAAAAACCCCAATACTAATGATTACTACAATACTATCTCATTGATTACTGTACACACAATAACCCTTATGCCAGACTGGTCTTCGGGCCTTGATAAGTGGTGACCCCAATGTAAAAAAAGCATCGTCGACTGAAAAAAAAGAAGATGACTTGCTAAAATGTCGGCAAAAAAACGAATCCTCCTTGTACGAAACTGCCCGGTTGAGGGTTAAGGAAGTAATGTTTTTGACCAATTTGCTGATAGTTGTCTACGGAAGTATCGAGGTTAAAAATGACACCGGTTGTGTCAGGTTCCGTCGTGTGTGTTGAAAGTTTTGACATGCATACATACACACACACGTACAGACATGCATACATATATACATTACGGCTTCCTTTAGTCTGGACAGACTAGCAGTGCCCTCTGTAAGCGTGCCTGAGCGTGAAATTTTTGTGGCAAGATTTTATCAACCACACCTCACCTGAGTCGACATTTTCAGTAATCTGACGAGAACCGGTGTGTCAACGTGATTATGCCGTATATATTAGGTTGTCCGGAAAATAATGGCCATTTTTAGAGAAAAAGGATTTATTAATCAAATAGGTGACACTAGACATTGAAATTAGTCAAAGTATGATCCTTGAACAGCCATGCATTTTTGCCATCTATCAACTAGATCATTTATGCCTCTTTGATAAAAATTCTTTGGCTTAGATGCTAAGAAATCTTTGAAAAAAAGATTCAACCTCTGCATTAGATCTGAAAGTTTTGTTGCTTAAAAAAGCGGCTAAATGCTTTAAAAAATGGTAGTCAGTGGGTGAAAGATCTGGAGAATAAGGAGGATGTGGTAAGTGTCTGTGAGTTTCTGCAGTGTCATTCTCGCATCATGAGGCCGCGCATTATCGTTGAGCAGGATTGGACCACGCCTAATCACTAAGGCAGGTCTCAATTTTTGTAAATTGATGATGCATTTCTTCGAGTTGATTGCAGTAAAAATCTGCCGTGATGCTCTGGTTAGCATCCAGAAAGCTGTAATGAATAACACCAATTGCACACCACCAAACAGTCAGCATAATCTTCTGTTGGTGAAACTTTGGCTTTGGAAAATGTTTGGGTGGTTCATCACAATCAAGCCATTAACCTGATCGTTTCCGATTATCATAAAGGATCCACTTTTCGTCACAGGTGACTATTCGGTCAAGAAATGGATCATTAATGTTTCGCAAAAAGAGCATCGAACACATTTCAAAATGTCGAGCTTGTTGATTTTCATTGAGCTCATGTGGGACCCATTTGTCGAGCTTTTTCACCTTGCCAATTTGCTTCAGATGGTCCGACACTGTTGAACTGCTGACATCAAGTTCCCGAGACATTTCCCTAACACTTTGCCGTGGGTTTTGCTCAACAATGTCTCTCAAATTTTCATTGTCAAGATTAGATGGCCGTCCTCTACCTTCTTCATCTTTAAGGCTCTCATCACCACTACGAAATTTCTGAAACCACTTTCGTACTGTTCTATCACTTGTGATGCCTTCTCCCCATGCCCTATTGATATTTGCAGTTGTTTGAGAAGCATTTTTACCAAGCTTAAACTAATGCAGGAAAAGTAATCGTAAGTCTTCGTTTCTAATATTCCATAACATGGGCTCATTCGCTCATAAAACGTTTTCTGAAAGAAAAAAGTAAGAAATTATTAAAGAGCACATATAAATCAATAATCATGTTGATGTTTACCTGAAATATAATAAAAGTCCTATGATAAAATCCAATTTCAAAACAGACTTCCTGAAATGGCCATTATTTTCCAGGCAATCTAATACATACATACATACATACATACATACATACATACATGATGATTGCTGCATCTTTCCAGATGATCGCCGTAACATTGAGTTGTCCCAATCTTGTCGTCCATGCCATCTAAGATGACTCTGCACTCCCGCCGCAGATTTGCACATCTTGAAGCAGATATGACATGAAAATTGAGCAATTTCCATCGAGTTAACTTCCTCTGAAGGTTGAAGTGTAGCTGCATGTTAAACAGATCGTTTGGTTCGGACTAATAGATGCAAAGTTGACCTGCACAGGAGTTTTGTGCGCGTTCAGGTGGTTGACGTTGCCAGCTTTTAACAAAAGCACTCGTTCACAAGTGTCGCATTTCCAGCTCTGTGTGTTATGCTTAAGACCGTCAATTAAACCTTTGCAAAGCTCGTGCTTCAGACATCTGTGGGCCTGCTTTCTTTTCTCTAGAGCATCACAAATTTCACGTACAAGCTTTCGCCACTTCGGCCTTTGTAGAGTAAGTTCTTCCCATGTGTCGATGTCGATTTGTAAGACTTTCAAATTATTCTTTCTAGAGCCCCTGAAATTTTACTAGGCTTGTGTTGAGGGTGCTTGCCATTTTCCAGCTCCTACAATCTTTCATTCGAACCAAGTGTCCCACCCAATGCATGTGATATCTGATTACAAGGGTCTGAACACTAGAGCAACATGCTCCCACTAGGATTTCTGTATCGGGTACTTGTGCTTGCCACTTGATGTCTCAAAGCATTTTTGGTGAAATCGTTCAAGCCATTTAATGTGCCTTCGATGCAATGTCCATATCTCCGATTAATACAACAGTGTGGTTAGCACACAGGTCTTGTAAATGCAGATCTTAGTCTTGTCTGTGATGCCACGATCAGACTACACCTTCCGAAAGCTACAAATATCTTCTGAATTCACCTGTGGATTTCACTGTCGAGACAGCCATCTCTCGACAGATAACTACCAAGCTACTACTCCCATTCTCGCACCAGAGACCATGATGTTCGGCTCAACGTATAACTGGCCCGGTGCAGGAGTGAATATCACCTTTGTTTTAGACAGACTGATCCTCAGACCAAAGGCAGTGCAGGAGTCAGCAAAGCTATCCATTATTTGCTGCATATCAGTCTCAGTGTGCGACAAAAAACAGCATCGTATGCATACGGTAACTCCTTGACCAAGACATGATGCAGCTTGGTTCTGGCATTAAATCTTCTAAGATTAAAAATGCGACCCGTGGTTCAAAACTTAAACAAGACACCTGTATCCTAATCTCGAAACGCATGAGCAAGTAGAGCAGCAAAATATACAGGGAAAAGAGTAGGGGCAGAAATATCACCTTGTTTGACACCATTGTCAACTAGGATTTCATCAGACAATTTCCTGTTAAACGAGACTCGAGCTTTCATGTCCCTGTGAAGTTCCTTGAATATTCTAACAAAGATTGGAGGATACCTTACTTTCTCTAGGATTAACCAGAGAGTATCCCTGTTAGCGGTGTCAAATGCTTTGGTTAGATCCACAAACACTTGATACAGTGGTATCTGTTGTTCAATGCATATTTCCTGGACCTGACAGGCTGAAAAAATCATATCCATAATTCCTGCGCTAGACTTTGTGACTCTGAAACAGCATTGGGACAAACATCCTCCAGTAACCTGTTTAGTAAAAGTCGTGCGAGAACTATCCCAACAGCTTCCAAAAGCATAATTCTACGGTAGTGGCCAGAAACATTCTTCTGCCCTTTTCTTTAACCAGGGTCACCAAGACACCATCAATCCAACCCTATGGAACAGGCACACCTTCCCAGATTTCCTCAATAAAACAAAGGATAGCATTAGCACCTCCAATCTTAAGAAGCTCCACCAGAACACCATCTAAACGAGGCGCCTTGCCACTGCTGATTTATGCAATAGCCAACTGCACCTCAGCCAGATTAGGCAAACGATCCATTCTGAATTGTGGTAGGCCATCAATTGCATCAGCATCTACTGCTGAGGGATTTTGAAACACATGAGTAAAGAGATCTCGCCATCGTTTCAAGATATTTCTGGAACCTTAATGACAACAGAACCATCTTTCGACATCAGGGGAGATATTGAAGAGGTAAGAGGACCAAATACTTGGCGCAGGAGTCCATAAAATTCCCTCGATATTTTTGTGTCAAACGCCTTTTGCATCTGCTCCGTTATATTCATCCACAATTCGCTTTTCATTTTTCTTAGCTCACGTTGCAATGTGACTTAGACCTCTTTATATTGTCGCAAATTAGTTGTATGATCAGAATGATCTTCACGAAGTAAAGATTCATAAATTGTCTGTTTATTCATCAGCAACTGATTATTTTTAACATTGTTGTCGTCAAACCAGTCCTTGTTCTTATCCCTCTTGAAGCCAAGAACTTCATCATCGGTAGAATAAACATGAGACTTAAAATTCACCAATTTACAATCAAATGCAAGATTATCGAGCTTTTCCGCCATATTCTTTTTAACTTCAGGCAACTTTAACTTGGCGACATCAATAGAGCTAGGTACCTTAACACCACAGTGACGAATTTTCTTACGGATTGATGAATTAAATTTTCCCTTCATCAACTTGTGATCGGTGTCACATTCAGCACTGCGCATGACACCAATAGTATATGCATCTTGAAGGTCGCATTTTTGAGTTATGATGAAGTCAATTAGGTGACCATACTTTGAACGTGGATGTATCCAAGTAGCTTAAGTTTACTGCGAAAACAAGTGTTACAGATAGCAAGATTTAATTCTGATCACAGCTCTAGTATCTTTAGGCCATTGGCATTCATGGTAACGATACCATAGCGACCAAGAGGACCCCAGGTCTCATAGTCTTTCCCAACACGTCCATTGAAAGCACCAAAAATAACAAGTGTTCCATTAATTGGTGTAGATGCAACAACAGAGCGCAGAGACTCATAGAAACACAAGATGTCATTTTCATTCGCTTGAAGGGTTGGTGTATAGACCGAAAGAATAGTGATGAATCTGTTATGTGAGAGAGGGACACAAAGTTTCATGATGCGATCACAGATACCGGAGGGATGTTTTAATCGCAAAACCGATTCCAGGATTTCTACGGATACCTTCCCGTTTACCAATCCAGAAGAGTGTAGCCTGATGATACCTCTGTCATTTCATCTTCTCCTGAGAGACGAGTCTCTGACAGAGCAGCAATATCTATGTCAAGTCTCCGTAGTTCTGCAGTGACAAGCACTGTCCTGCGCTCTGGACGGTTGGATGATGTTTTTTCAAGAAGAGTGTGTACATTCCAACAGCATAAATTGAATTTAACTCCTTTTTGGAGATACATTTTTGTTTTTTCCTGCTTACATGAACCACCGTTAGTCGCAGGAAACTAATCAGTGACAATATGAGAGGCAATTTTTAGTGCACCATTTCTAGCACTTTCCCAAGATATTGGATAAGCAGTGCTCTCCTTGAATAGGGCTGCTCAGTCACAGGAACTCCCACCGGAGTTGACCTCTGTCATGTGAAGGCACAACGATATTAAGATAGGTTTCCTGTCGCCTCTGTGCAGATTTGTGACTGTGTACCTCCAACTGGTCAAGTCTGTACACGTTGCCACCCCTCCATCGCCATAGGACTTGAAATAGAAATAAACGACAGATAAATATAAGATATGAAAAATAAAAGATAGATCTCAAGTAACATCTGTACATCGTTGTATTAAAGTGACAAGCGCTTGTACGACACGAGTGCCACTCTCTAAGTCTCAACAACAATAACCCAGTGACAAGCCATTGCAAGATGACTGGTAATTGCTTTGACCGCAGATTTCTCATAAGAGTTGTCCTCTCCTAGAAGGATTGCCTCCACCACGGCTTATGGGAGCTCCTTCTACCCCGCTAATGTCATTTACCCATGATTGGGATTTAGGTAGCTGGGCACCAGAGCATGGTCCACACGCCGGTGGGTTATAAATGCCGCAGCCAACAGGGTCTAGGCTCCTCTAGAGGTTTCTGTCAGTGTTACTTCACCCTTAACCTTTGGTTCAAAAACCTTATCCTACAAGGCAGTGGGGATTCAGTTTTCTGGCGCTGAACAGTCGCCATTCACCAGAGTCCCGTTAGCGTGGCAGAACTCACGACGTGCAGGTGGGGATGATTAGATCGGGAGAAGCTATATATGACGCTAGGGCATGTGTGTGCTTTTAACACACGCCCACACCAATCATTGAGCTCCAATGCATACGCATATACATACATACATACATACGTACGTATACATCCGACGATTGAGATTTATATATATATATATATATATATATATATATATATATATATATATATATATATATATATATATATATATATATATTGAGATATATATTAAAGCGTATTTACTTTAAGGCAACATGTTTTCTCTCCGTCAACGAGGACCGGGTAAATATTAAATATTAAATATTGAAGATTAAATAAACGGTTCAGTTTGTAATTCTATGTAGATTCCCGAGTTCGACAAGATAATACTCAACAATATAAATTATCAGACTTTATCTCATGATTTCAATTAGAAACATCAGGGTTTGCTTAACTTTTTGCAGGCAAGTTCCTCTATGATTTCCAAAAATATTAAGAGTATCTCTTCTTGTATTATCTGACAACCACAACATGGTTCCACTGACCTGCTTCCCAGCTTACTACAACATGGTAGAATTCAAGTCTAATGTAAACAAGTCTTCTTTGAACCATCCTCTTCGATAATACAATTCTGCCCAATTCATACCAAAAACCATCACTGGTTGTTTTCCTAATGACCACCTTACACTTATTATGCCTTATCCTTGAGTGACTTCCGCGCATTGATAAGTGATTACTCCTTCGTAAAAAATTTAAAATCTAATTTCGGCTCCAGAGAAATGTGTAAAATCTCCATTAGCTGGGTTGATTGTAATTCACAAATTAATTTGCTATGTTTATACTATTTGGTCACTATTTATCAAGGCAAAAAGCGACTCGATGATTAGAATTACTGAGACAAAAATAATTGCTAGGCAGAAAATAAGTAAAAGTATAGAGGTACGTGTTTATTCATTTCTTATGTATCAGATAATTCTATTGTTCGCATTAATTTCCCAGATGTCTTGTTTACTTAGAATCATTTTGTGAAAGGCACCAAGTACTTACGAAAGGTCCATATGAAGGTTGCTAACATCACAAGACAAAAATCGTTTCTGTGGAATGAGCTATAAATGAAAAGGACAAGATATTCTAGTAAGTTTATAACTTAAAATATTACAGTATTAAGAATTGATTATATAATGTTAAATTGAATATAAAAACATTTTGATGCTTCAATATTTTAAGTTATAAATTCATTATAATTTTTACTAGAATATATTGCCCTTTATTTTCCAGTTTTAACAACTATCCTTTAAGCTTAACCACATTACTTTTCGTGCTCGCATTTTTTATTTTAATTCATGATTTTTCGAGGCTTCCAATAAATTCACTTGTTCTTTGTTTAATTTCAGTCTTATTTTTTTGCCCCCATAAACATAACATACACATGTGTAATAATAATGTACAGCACTCGTCTGTTTCAATAAAATACTCCCAATTATGTATCTTTCATTCCTTTATTCTGTCTGTTTCATTTATTACTTCTCTTTTAGCGATGGCTGTGAATTAGTAGCAACACTAGTGGCTGAAGCGACGTGGTTGCTATGGAGACCAATAATAAACGTCGCTCACATTTTTACGTCTTTTTACGATTTGGAACACAGGTAAAGTCGCTGTAACTTTTGTTTTACTGAATGAAAATTGATTTTTTTTCACAATATAGCTGAGAAGGTGTTCTATAAACTGTAATAATGGCTTGAAATTTGGTCGAAAAATTGGTGAGCGGTGAAGCTTTAAAACACGTCTAAATGACTAAAACTGCTACTTAACCATTTAGTCAAACACGGTAGTGTTTAAATGATAAATAAATAATGTTATAAAATCAACATGATTCTCTACAGTGCAATTAAAACTACACAATATTGTGGACTAAGTCACTGTGGTGAAGCATATGAATACGATGGGTCGCCTTCTTCCATTGGATTATTTCAATTATCAATTTTCGATACTTATCAAAGACATTCCGATTCAAAACCTAGTTAAGAAGACTGCCAGACAATCAATCGATTTGATTGAAAATTCGGCTATTTCACCAACTTCGATGACAATAAAAATATAAGTGTGAAACATTTCTGTATCACCATTCAATCTCAGACAGCGTCGGGTCTCCCTGCTAGTAGTTATAAACGCAAGTCACGCACACGTAGATTAGTATGACTTCCCCTGGGGCAGCGGGCCTCCCGGGCAATTATCCAACACGACCGTGTATTTAGACAGCGTTGGCAGCAAGAAAGAGTCACTGATTGGCAGACATCTTGACTGGTCTGATTATCAGTTTATTTCTTTCCGCAAAAATGTTTCATACCTGTCGACCAATTTGCTAGATTATTGGACTTTCGTCTCGTTCAGCACCAAATCATCAGAAAACAATTATCGTTTTTTTTTTGTTATACCAATGCATCACTATTTATTAAGATAGAAGAGGGTAAGTGTTAAAACGATCATCAGATCACCGAAGTTAAGCAGCGATAAGCCAGGCCAGTATAAATTGGTGAACTTTTAGGGAACGCTGGGCGCTGTATGTACCGCGCCGAGTTGTTGAAATTTTCAAGTACGTATCTGGGCGCGCGTTTAACTAACGGAGGAGATTCCAAACAGAAAACAACGGGAAACTTCCGCCTTTACTTGTCTTCCCGAGATAACCATAACTCTACCATTTGGAGAGCCGTGGTCGCAAATGCTGTTAAAACATTAGAACCGCTGCATCCATTATGTTTAAATGCAATGCCAGCCAGCGGCATAAACTATTGAACCAGCTTCCCACGTAGAAGGAAGCGTCTAGGGAATAATAAATTCACCAGCGATCCCTAGTCACATGTATATCCCGGTCATGGGAGATGACGGCATTAAGTTTTTGCAGTTCTTGCAGGGACGTGTCGACGTCCTCCTACATACAAAGCCTGGTATTTTCAAATGATAATCCACATAGTACTGACCAGGCTTAACGTGGCTAAACTTCGGTGATCTTGTGAGGACCGGTGTGTCAAGAATATTATGTCACATATAGAGACTTATAGAATGAAATGAGTCACAAAAAACAACAAAAAAAACAGCAAAAAACAATTCAATAAAATAAAAACGGCACAAACCAATTAAAAAGCAGCACAACCCAATTCAATAAAATAAAAACGGCATAAACTAATTCAATAAAATAAAAAACGGTACAAGCAAATTAAAAACGACACAAGCCAATTGAATAAAACAAAAACTGCACAAACCAATTTAAAAACGGCAGAAACCAATTAAAAAACGGCACAAACCAATTAAAAAACGGCACAAACCAATTCAATAAAACAAAAACTGCACAAACCAATTTAAAAACGGCAGAAACCAATTAAAAAACGGCACAAACCAATTAAAAAACGGCACAAACCAATTCAATAAAATAAAAACGGCACAAACCAAGTGAAATACAGCACAAACCAATACAATAAAATGGCCCCTATTATGACCCCTTAACATTTATTCTTTGGGGCTCAAATCAAGTTATTAAGTTAGATCCATGCCCAAGGAACCTATATCTAAAATTTCAAGTGTTTAAACCCAGAATTGTCGGAGGAGTTGGAAGAGTTCTCAAAGGCCAAATCGTTGAACTTTGACCCCCTTAACAGTCAAATTTCGGGCCGAAAACGGATTACAAAGATTTTTCCAAATCTCAGTACCATGAAAATTTTCGAGTTTATAGATTGAAAGAGTTATTGCGTAGGGAAATGTACACAGATACAAACACAGACACACACAGACACGTTCACTTTTATATATATATATATATATATATATATATATATTATAAAAAATATTATTTATTTATTAAGTTTACTGTGAAATGAGTTTTTTTTATTTGAATTTTTTATTTTCTTTGAAGTTTCGTTCGAATCATTAAAAAATAATTCATCCTATTTTCTTTGTAAATACAAAAAAAAAATATTTTTTTCTCATTAATTTTTACTGGAATTAATTTCGTAGTAACAGAAATGATATAATTTATACAGCGTTTCCGTGCCAAAAAAAAAATCGGGAGACTTTTTTAAGCACCTTCCAGCATTTTACGTAATTGGCCGAAGAAATCCGAAGTTAACACGGCTCTCATTCCGCATAAGTGCATAAGTACCAATAAAACTGCCTATTGATTCTACGTTCATTGCCTGCTCCGCTTGTCTGTTGTAAAACTAATAAATATTTGTAAAAATTATTGCAGTCAATTTGGCACCAAATTGGTTCAGTCATAAAAACCATTTGCGGACGAGACAATAAATTATGTAGAAAACCAAAAGAATTAAATCAATTCAATAAAACAATAACATTCTACAAACTAATTTGTTGGATATAAATTTTAACCAAATTCTTGAAGCATTTTATACTAAAAAAAAATCATATAAAATTTTTACACATATAAAGTGTCTGATATTGATATTAAAAGCCTAGTTTATCCAATATATAAAGTGCTGCATGTGTGTCTGTAAATCTCCATATTTTCAAACTCTATTATCTCCGAAATTATAACTTGCAGAGCGGAGGTAAAGGCCTCAAATAGTTGGATTTTTTACAGATCATTATTTTATGTTTTTTTAGCCGATTAAATCAGTAATTAAAGAATTATAAAACTGGGTAAAAATTGAAATAATCGTTACATATTTTGTACATTCATCTTAATTTATTTTCAACTTTTTATTTTTAAGCAGTTTCTGTACGTGTAATGTTGGTACCGTGGTAAAGTCGCTAGCTTTGCATGATACGCTTTCTATTCTAACTGATGACCCCCCAAATGCTTTTTTAAAAACTTTGGAAATCACGACTCTATGATAATATATACGAAATCTGGCCAAATTAAAATATTATATTTAAGCGTAGTTTGGCATCATTAAACTAACATTTTATTTTAATTCAGAGATATGACAATATGGATTTAGACATGCCCGTTCCACAGCTGACATCCTCACTGTAATCTCTGAACGTATATACCATTCACTAGACAAAGCGGGGGAGGGCAGAGCGGTAGCTCTAGATATATCTAAGGCTTTTGACATGGTATGGCACAAGGATCTCCCCAGGAAAATTAAATCATACGGTATCACTGGTAGAATACTTAACATAATTAAATCCTTCTTCGATAAGAGAAAACTCCATGTTGTCCTCGGCGGCCGTACGTCTAAACAGTGTGATATAAATGCGGGAGTGCCTCAGGGGTCTATCCTTGGACCTCTATTGTTCCTAGTATTTATTAATGATCTCCCCGACAAAACTGCCTCTGAGATGGGTATATATGCTGATGACACCACACTCTATAACAGGCATGACAGGAAAACAAACGAACACATATCTAAAGAAATGGAAAAAAGGTAGGCTCTCTCTACCGTGCTAGAAAACTGCTGACACCTGAAAGTATCCTGTACCTCTATAAGGCCATCATTCGCCCATGTATGGAGTATTGTTGTCACATTTGGCCCGGTGCATCTGCTACTAGTCTCTCGCTCCTAGACAAGGTTCAAAAAAGAGTCGCAAACCTGATAGGCCCTGAACTGGCATCTAAGCTTCAGCCTCTGTCCCATCGACGAAACGTGCATCCCTCTGCCTGTTCTACAAGTATTTTAATGGTGAATGCTCTGACGAACTGCAGACACTTGTGCCCTCACGACGTAGACACCCTCGACAAACCCGCACAGTAGAGACCCATAGATGTAAAAGATCTTTCTTCTCCAGTAGTGTCTTCCCCAGAACCGCTAGACTCTGGAATTCCATTCCAAGTTCCTGCTTCCCCAACTGTACTGACATGCAGAAGTTCAAGTGCAACGTGAACCGACATCTTGCTGCCCAAATCCCAACATAGTGCCCCAGTAGTTGCTGCTCCTGATAGTAGCCCCCTACTCCAAACTGGCAATGCGCCTTGTTTGGGGTGAAAATGTAATTAAAAAAACAAGAAAATAAAAGATATGTGAACGACTACATGAAGTCATGTGATTTGCATATTTCTTTGAAAAATGTGTGTTAATTAATTACTCATTTAATATGGCTTCTTTTTTTGATTTAATTCTATTATTTCACTGAATTCTCCTCGTGCATCATTTTTACAGCAAGATAAGTTACTCCTGTGCATACATGCACAATTTGTTCATATTCAGACTTATTTTTAACTGTTTATTTGCATGTTTCGAATCTTAAGTTAGAACAAGAAAAAATGTCTGACATTAGACGATCATCTGAGGAGTCTTGATAATCACTCAATAATCAAAATCGATGTAAAATGTAGCGCCATTACAGAAAACAGCACAAAGAAAGAAATTATCGGAAACGAATTAAAGAGTTGTAGCCATATCTACTGACTACCATTCAACGTATAAAGAATCGCTGACAAGCGAACCTTATTATCAAGAAAGATAAGCTATACAAACTTTTATTATAGCGCAATAATACATGTCAAAAACCATGATAAAAATCCGCAGAAAGAAACGGGCAACAAAAAAGAATACACTTATAATGTAGTGCTATTACAAAAGACAGCCCAAAGAAAGAGTTAGTGGAAACGAATTAAAGCATATATTGGAAATCGCAGACCAAGCGAACCTTATTATCAAAACGTGAACTAATGGAAATACAAAGAAGATACAGGATGAAACGAAGACCTTTATACATACATAAACCCGATATGTAGAATTTGACGAGCTACAACAGAACCTCTGAAGAATGGTAGTCCAATGTCTTAGTCGAACCTACCTAAGGCGAAAATGAATTGTCCAACATCTATAAAAACCAACACCAGAGTCGTTCAGCGAGTGATTGTCGAGGTTGCTTTGGTGCTGTGTCGGTTTGACTGTGCTGTTCGGAATCGTGTCAGGTTATTTTGATGGAGTTGTTAGGGATTGTTTCGGGTTATTTCGATTGAGATTGTCGGAGCTGCATAGGGCTGTTTCGACGAAGTGCTTCAGGATCATATCGCGGAATCTTTTAGGATAGTATCGGGTGGTGTCGACGTCAATGTTCGGGACCGTGCCAGATTGTGTGGGCAGGCAAAACTTTAATAGTAACTAAGACTAAACTCCTAAATCAACAAACTTTGTAAAAATAAGTCAAAGGGGGAAAAAACAGGGTGAAAAAGAACGACGAAATACGGATGTGGGAATATTAAAATAAGAAACATGAAGAACTAAAGCTAAATATAGCAGCAAAGGAAGGAAGATTAAAAGGATATGTTTATAGGACAATTGAAAACAACGAAAACTAATTTTAGAAAAAAGATTAATAACGAACAAAGATCTGACTGAAATAAAACTCACGTTTGCTTTACAATCCACAGAGGTAAATGCTACCGTGATATTTATTGGGTGGGTTTTTACTATTATTTTGCTTTAATTTTTTATTAAGTTATTGTCAAAACCTCAAAGATATTGAGAGATATTCTGGAAATCTTTTGTACGCACGTAATGCGTAACACTACTTGTTTTGTTTTTTAACGAAATAAAAATTTTACATTAATAAAAAAATTAAAAGTCATCCAGTTTCGTAGGAAAGTAAGTTACCTTGTATTTGTTTGTTTGTTTGTTTGTGTGCTTATCACGGTCAGAATCTTCAGCTGGAATATCTGCGTAAAATTCGATCAGGGTTAGGGTTAGGCAGTTTATGAAACGGTATGTCAGAAAATCTCATGGGAGATAGACGTTCAAACAGATAAAACCATCCAAGCATGAACATCTGGTGTGAAAATATACAAGAAATGAGAAATGTCCTGCCAGCTTGTAGATTTAGACCTTACAGCAGACCACTGGGTGCATATTACGAAGACGGAGAAGTGAAACAAATACACAGGACTGGTCCCCAATAATAGGAGGCCATGTCGGTAGGGCATTAGAATACGCCGATTGCCCCCTTGCAGAGGATAAAAGTCCCTCAATGGGGGTCCTGGATATGACCTTAAACTATATCCAGTGGTGAGGCCCCAGCTTGTGGGCTTTGGGGTGTGTGGAACCACCCTTTAATTACCATTGCTCCCAGGTCCACTCTGACCCGGAGGGGTAGTACCTGTTAGGGTCCCAACTATGGGTTAAATAGAAACTGACGTAAAAACAACAAATATTCTCTATTAAAATTTTTTTTCTTCAAAATCTTTGGATTCGGCATTAAATAACCCGACAAGGGTTGATATGCCGTAAAACAAAACCAACCAATCAACCAACCCAATAATAGGAGCACTAATAATAGGAACACTAATAATAGGAACACTAGGAATAATCCAAAATGATTTGGAGATTTGAATCGGGGAATAACTGAGAAAATAGAACGGACTACACCAATGAAACCGACTGAAATATTGAACTTTGACCCCTTATCAGCCAAATTTCTGGCCGAAAACGTATTACAAAGATTTTTCCTAATCACACTACCCTGTATATCAAATTTCGAGTATGTAGACTAAAGCTTGACAGAGTTATTGCGTAGGGAAATGTACACAGATACACACACAGACACAAACACGGATACACACACACACAGACAAATACACTTGATCTACAAACGTTAAATAGAAAAGTGAAACAAAAATAAAACCAAATTATATAGGAATTTTACAGAATCAGAAAATTTTAAACAATATAATTGTAAGTTAAATTCCTCCACCCACCAACAAAAAAAAAATGTAGAATCGGTATTAACTAACATCACAGGAAATAGTTGTAAAAGTCCAAGGAAGAAAGATCGCGGAGAAAATATTAATCAAATCTCTAGCCGATGAGTGTAAAAACTACTGGGGATTTGGGGAGACTTATTGCGACCTAAATCCCAGTGAAGACCGATGAAACAATAATAATTTGTGATAACACAACTTATTTGTAAAGGTTGTCGAAAATGGTGGAAGGGACTGGAAATCTGGGGAGATTTATTGCCACCTAGATTCCAGAGAACACCACAAGTTATTTGACAAAGAGAAATAGTTTATTGTGGTCCGTGTGTTTACTCCTAGTGAGTACAACATCAATAATAATCTGACCCCAGGATAGATATCAAAGAAAAGGAGAAACGGAGCATATACACAGAGCTAGCCAGTTGTTTTTGTTTTACGGCATATCAACTTTTTTCAGTTTATTTAATGCCAAATTTCAAGGAATGCTATTTAATGGAGTATATTTGTTTTGTTTTGTTTTTTTGAAGTCGGATTCTATTTAACCCATATTTGGGATCCTTACAGGTACTACCACTACAGGTCAGAGTGAACCTGGGAGCAATGGCAATTAAAGGGTGGCTCCACACTCCCCAAAGCCCGTAGGTGGGGGCCTCACCATCAGATATAGTTTTAGGTCATATTCAGGACCGAGAGCTGAAATAATTTTTTTTTATGAGGTAGTCACCACATATCAATGCTCAGAAGCCACTCGGGGGATAAGGGTTATTGTGTGTACAGTGCGTTAGTTTTGGAGATCTGATAAAGTTTCTTACTTAAGGAGGCGGTTCATCAGGAATTTGTTCACATTGGACTTAAAAACATCCAGGTTGTAGTCAGGTGGGAAACAGGCAACCGGAACAGAGTTCCACAGGCGTGCACTTCTAATAAAGAAGCTTTGTTCATGGAATCTACGTTTTGATTTTGGCACAGATAAGGAGTGAGGAATATTTTTGACAGTGGTTTCAGCTAGGCGGGTGTTTATCGTGAAAGATTGGCGAGGGAGGACCAGAGATTGGAGCTCAGACGAGCGCCTGCCATGGTAGTAACGATAAAACAAAGACAGGCTCACAACGTCTCGCCTGTGAGAGAGAGGCTGCAGGGAAGAGCACTAGGCCACGAAACCTATTTTGTATTCTGTCAAGGCAGGATAGGCTGTTTTTAGCAGCTTCTTTCCAGATGTGGTAGCAGTACTCTATCCTTGGCCGTACTTTGCTTTTATACAGATAGAGAATTGCATCGGGGGTGAGATATCTTCTGTAGCGGTAGAAGGATCCCACCATTTTTTCCAGCGATCTCGGCAACTGACTGTATGTACGTATTCCATGTACGTATTCCCTGAGGGACTTCAGCATTAATATTGATGGCCTCTGATTTACGCCCATCAACTACTAATCTTATGGGCCTATCGGAGAGAAATGATTTTATGATCGAGAGAACATTTCCAGTTATACCGTAGCTGGAAATCTTGTGAAATAGGCCCTTATGCCATACCTTATCGAAGGCCTTTGATAGGTCAAGAGCAATTGCCCTAGAGAGGAAGCCTTTGTCAATCCTGTGAGTTATAACAGTTAGCACATCTGCTGCAGATCTGGCAGAACGGAAACCATATTGCATGTGACTAAGGAGGTTATTTCTGCTGAGATGGTTGACTACTTCTGTATTTAATATGGATTCCAGCAGCTTACTCATGACACACAGGAGACTTATTTGTCTGTACTGAGAGGGATAGGACTTATCACCTGAGTTCTTAAATACAGAGCATGCTGATGAGGTTTTCCAGGGTGTTGGGAAGCACTTCTCTTTAAGGCAACGCTTAAACAGTTTTGTAGGTATGGGGCAAGTTCTAATTGAAGCTTTTTCAGCACAATTATTGGAATGACGTGAGGGCCAGTTGCTTTACTGGAATACAGGTTCTTGATTAGCTTGGCGACCTCACGCACATATATTTGTATGTTGCAGAGCGTGTGGTCCGTTATAGGAGGAAATACGGGGAGTTGATGGCATTCGTCGCATAGGGTAGAATTAGCTGCAAAGTTCTTGGCAAATAGTTTGTCCTTGTCTGATGCTGTCTCAGGTCCATTGATGATGGTTCGGATAGAACGCACGCTTCTGTTCAGGATCCTGTTTGCTATTTGCCAAAACTGGTGGGAACCAAGTCGCTGCTCAGCTACTTTGGATTTTACAGACTGAGCATATAGTTCTCTTGCATGTTTTATTACTCTTTTGCAGTGGTTGCTGGCCGTCCTGAATGCAGCTTTAGTCTCAATGCATCTATTACGTTGGTAGTCATGGAAAAAGTGATTTCTGTGCGCGCTGGCAGCAGCACATTCTGGGGAGAACCATGGTTGGCTGTTAGGTTCTTGTTGGAATTTTTTGGATGGTAGGAATCGGTCTATGCCTACAATTAGCGATTTGGTCAGGTCTGATACTATGGAGGACACATCTTTTTAAACATGGAATGCAGTGGTAGATCGGATATAAGTGTACGGAAGCTATCCTAGTCAGCGGTAGAGTATCGGTATACAGTACGGTGGAGAGGTACATCTCCAGACTTATTGCATCAGTTTTTATCTTTAATGATAAAACCGCGTGGTCGGAAGATCCCAGAGGAGACAGAACGGAACTTGAACATAGCTTAGGGGAAGTTGTGCGAAAACGGTCTAGAAGGCTAGCATACTGACCGGAAGTATCGGGCACTCGGGTGGGTTCGTGGACAATCTGGGTGAGGCCATAGGCAATGGCAAAATCATTACATAACCTCCCCTCATCGTCTGTCTCGTTAGAGTGGGTCAGTCATTCCGCATTGTGGACATCGAAGTCACCAGAAATGTGGATGTTAGCTGAAGGGTCAGCCGACAGGATGTGGTCAATTTTTTCAGATATGCTCTTAAGGATAGTAACCCCACTGTTGTGGGAGTGATAGAGAGCGAATATAAATGCAGTGGTGTAAGCAAGTGCAACCCGGAAGCACATATAAGGTAAATTAGGGTTTTCTCTGGAGATATGCCTACCACACGGAAAGTCATCTTTGATGTAAGCATATATTCAATGTCCATGGCGATCTTGGGGGTCAGATTTAGATGTTAAGTTAGAGTATCCTTCAAATATGAATTCGTCAAGGGAAGCGGTCGGCCTAATGCCAGTTTCACTTAGGAAGAATGTGTCTTGCTTCGTCTCCTGTAATTAGATTTCAACCTCTGGAAGGTTGGAACGTAGACCCCTGATGTTGGAGAAGGAGACATTGTAGTCGAGGTCTACGTTGCAGGATGGTGTAGTAGGTTTACGCGTGTTATTTTTCTGGAGGTATTTCATGTTGAGGTCTTTGGATTTGTGGAACAGGTCGACAGACTTGTTTACAGCAGGACAGAGAGGGAAGGTAAGAGAGAAAAGAAGAGGAAGATGGCATCGAGAGGCCCCACTCGAAACTACTGCATGGTCCAAAGTCCATTCACCAAATGGCAATACAGCAGCCCCAGTATTTTGCAACTGCTGATAGAACGGCCTCCTTAGTGGTTAACCCAAGGTTCGGGCCCCTAACTATCAGGCAGATAACGTCAGCCCAGATGAAACGTTTACCTCCAGCACCCTTACTTGTGACATGGCCACAAGGATAGGCATAGGAACAGAAATTTTCCGACATCTCAGGCTACTGTTCAGGAAGTACTGTCGTCCTAGAGAGCAGCTTTTCTTCACCCTTTGTCAGAAACATCACTCATTGGAAATGAGGACTGAGAGACAAATAAGAGGAAGCGAGAGTAACGAGAATTGCCGATAACGCATCCACAATGCGTTGTCTACTCTCCATTAAGAAAACAGGGGGGGGGGTAAGGACTTATTAATATTTACTTAGTATAAGTCCGTCGCTTTAATTCGAAATTTAAGATATTTGAAGATAAATTCCTTCCCATAATTACGAATGAAAAGATGGAATAGATATAGGTTACTGTAATTTCCATTTAAGAGGGTTCATTTTTTTGCTTCTTCCCAAGAAATAAAGACTAAACCGAGTTAAATAACCAACTCTTTAAAAACCTACTGGCTAAAAACAAGTATAACATTAACGGCTAGAAACCCTCCCAATTTATTGCATTTACTCATATTGTAACTAGCAGGAATTGCTCGGCGTTTTTAAGCTATCGAATATTTTGAACATCTATATAATAAAATAAAGTTGGTCGGATGCTCTATATTTTTCATGGATGAGTTCCTCCCTTCAAACTAAATATGTCGTGCTGAATAGTCAGTTCTGCTTATGGCACGTTCCATCATGTTCTTCAAATTAAATTTCTGTCATTTTTTATTCGTATATGCTAAGTATATAATAGTGATGAGATAATTAATCGGAATCGGGAATCCGAAAAATCGGACCATTTGGGGGTATCGGAATCGGAAAAATATGTAAAAAAAAAGATTTTGAAAGATACAACGAATAACAATAATGAAAACAGCTGAAATATTACGGAAACCCCTTTCATGTGGAGACTAATAGACGTGAGCCACATGCGCGGGCCGGACGAGCATCTACAGAGATAAAACATGAAGAAACGTTACATGGAGCCAATAATATTAAAGCTGCATATACATAAGATCCTATCAAATCCTGCCATATAGCCGAGAAGTATCAACGAGGATGGAAAGACCGAGGAGAGAGCGCTGACCAGACCTCCGCTTGACAAATGTCAAGAGAACTGGGACCGTGGGGAGGCTTATTGACATTCAAATTCCAGTGGAAACCAATGGCCGCTGCTTGGGAGAAATCAATGGTAAGCGGCTGTAGCGATCATGAAAATTCATTTGCAAATGTTATCGAAAGAGGTGGATAGTACTAGAAATCTGGGAAGACTTGGTGTCACTAAGCTTCAGAGGAACACGGCAGGTTGTTTTTAAGGAGAGATCATTTATCACCTGTGCGAACGCTTCTTATAAGCCATTATTATTATTATTATTATTATTATTATTATTATTATTATTATTATTATTATTATTATTATCATCATCATTATTATTTTTATTATCATTATTATTATTATTATTATTATTATTATTATTATTATTATTATTATTATTAATTTTATTATCATTATCATTAATAATAAGTGCCAGTAATAAGTCCATGGCAAACGTAAATTTATTTGATCGAAACAGGTGAAGAGTGCTGTAAATTTGGGGGATCTCTTATCATTCAAACTGGTTGTAGACATTAAGCAATCTTCAGTGATAGAGTATGTGAGAACACCTAGCGAGTACAAATTTTTGTGATAATTATTTAAAGAAACATATTTTAATCGAAAATTAGGCGTATTTCTTCGACATATAACCCAAGAAGTTCCGATTTTCTGATTCCCGATTCCGATTAATGGTGCCAACACTAATTCATAACATGCTCATCTTGACAGACAGGAAAAAAAAAAACAAAAAAACTTCGTAACTTTGTACTTGTTGAACTCTTCTTTTCTGAAAAATGACAAGGATGCGCCACAAAAAAAAAAAAAAAAAAGATGCGGGCTATAAAAGGGATGCTGCAACCTTAAACTTAAGAGTTCATATTGGGAATTTACAAAAACAAAACCGTATAAATAGTTATGTGCTTTTCTTGAAAAAAAAAACATCATAATATACGACATCAAAGATATTCATTTGATATGATTTGATTTGGGCATGAGAAAAGGCCACTTCGTTTGCGGCATTCTGTTTTCATTTACAAAACATAAATTTGTTTTGATCTTTAATTAAGGCCTAAACTGGTCAAAACAAGTTGTTTTTAGGAAGACGATGTAAGTAATGAGTTTGTTTACAAAACTAAAGTATATACATGTTGATGTTAACATGTATCTACTAGTGCTGTCTTGGAAAATTGTAAAACCCACGGAACTCTGTTTTTACCAGTAATCATATGAGTATACTAATGTGGACTTTGTATGTGAATGAATTCATTTTTTGTGATTTACGATTTTTGTATTTAGGGCACTTGATTTTGGTCGCAATGCAGTCGGGGTGTTATTATTTATATTTTATTCTTGCATTGTTAACGACCGTTTACCTTTTCAGATTTTTGAAAATAGCTTTAGATCCGTAATTTAAGCCAAAACAAGCGTTTTATTGTGTCCTAGACTTTTCTTCGGGTTTTGTTTTCATTTACTATTGGAACCCATGGAAACGGTCATAAAGAAAGACTCTAACAACGGGTTTTTCTAGGAAAAGAATATATTGTACAAGAAAATGGCACAAAGAAAAGGTTGTCTGTATTTTCCGCCTGTTAAGTTTAACAATATGTAATCTCGCGATACTTCCCCACGAGAGTTGTTAATTCCGGGTTTTTATAATGATCAGATGAGTTCACTATGAGTGAATGTATAAGTCCGCATCACAGCCCAACCCAAGTCTTTATTTCAGGTGCGTCTTGTTGAAATCTAAAATTTTAGGTTGAACTCAGAAATTTGCACAGAATATCGAGCGGAAACTTTTATATAATTCATTGGATATGTACCGGGATGAAGCCTTCCCGTAGTTACATAGTTCACAATATATTGTAGTCCACATTGCACTATATAGAACCTACTGTTGATGTTATTTTTTGTATGTAAATAATATCTTCACTTAAAGTTTAAAATGCACAAATCAAGTATTACAATTCAACTGTTCTCTAAACAGAAATATTTATTTCGAACACGCCCCTGTTATATAAAAGAATCCACTGTTGATTTTATGAAATGATTTTTACATAATCACGTGACATAAAGTTTAACGTATGAAAAGCGATTGTCGTGGTTCAATTGTGCTCTTAAGAAGACATTCATTGCGAACGCGCTCCTGATTCATGAAAGAATCTATAGTTGGTTTTATAGGATTCGCCTTTCTGCTTGTGCGGTGACAAAACTTCTGAAATACATTGACTCAGAATTTTATCGATTTTCGATACTTATTTTTCGATGTAATATAAACGTTATCAAAATAAAAAAGAAGAAAGAAAAAGAAATGGGAATCTTTAAAAAATATAAGGCAAATAGGGGGAAAAATACGAGTCTAGATGTGCTGGAGTTGAAGGAGTACCTATAAGAAAAGTCTCGGACAATAGCTATGTAGACTTTGCAGACAATTCCAGTATGGATTTTTAAAGCATTAAGATATAATCTTGGTTTTAGATGTGCAGTACTACTCCTATACTCCTATACTCCTATCCCCCTATACTCCTATACTTCTATACTCCTATACTCCTATCCCCCTATACTCCTATACTCCTCTACTCCTATACTCCTATACTCCTTACTACTATACTCCTATACTCCTATACTCCTTACTACTATACTCCTATACTCCTATACTCCTTACTACTATACTCCTATACTCCTATACTTCTTACTCCTATACTCCTATACTCCTTACTACTACAGATTCTTACACAAACACAGATTCTTACATCATAAAATGAGCGTTTGTTTGTTGGTTGAAATTGGAATGGAGGTGATATATTAAAACGTGTCTATTTATAAAAGATTGGTACGTTGTGTGTGTGTGTTCGTCTAGTGGTCTTTCTATTACATATGTTCATATGCTGTTAAGTGTGAATATGTGTGTGACATGTCATTTGAACATACCTTCTGCCATTTTGTTGGTCCATCTTGAAATTCTCGTCTGGGAGGGAGACTTGATACCTGTTTTTAGGGACGAAGATTTATTTCACACCAAGACAAGAAATTCGTTCTATAGTTTATTTCACTTTGCCAGATGTCTTGCAGAAGGTGGAAAGTGAATTTGGCCTGTGTTGTGTTTTTTTTTTCTATGTCTTATTTCTACCACGTCAGCGTTCGTTCCCCACCCTTAGCGAAGGGGAGGAAACAACGGCGAAGCCGTCTGCTCTCGTCCAAGTCGCAACCAAATCTCCTCGATTCAGCTAAACTGATCACATGACGCACACGCAATCCAATCAGCTGATCTTGACTTCCGGTCAACGTGTCTACACTATTATGCACACTCTCCCTCTCTCTCTCTCTCTCTCCATTCTCTAACACACGAACAACACACACACACATATGCACACATACATATATGTATATAGTCATTAACATGCAGTATTGTTTCGCTGTATCATTGCTGATCGGTGCGGCTGGACAAGCAACTCCATCAAACCAGAATTGAAACTCTGCCGCCTAGACGAGAGTCGGCGCTTCGAACCGTTACGCTATTCGGCTGTTGCTATGACGGATATGTGAATAAACAAAGTTTAGATATTGTCCAACCGCCTAAGCTCAATTTGTCTACACAAAGAGCATTGATTAATACGCTAATGGCAGTATCACTTCCCAATATGCTCAACCCAAGATAGGAAGCATCATAATCATCGACTGTAACGCAAATATATATATATATATATATATATATATATATATATATATATATATATATATATACCGGTATTTCTCATTCCCAAATCAGAAGATGCACTTATTTCACATTCATAGTATTTACATTCATATGTGTATGTAGTACGTCTTATACATGTTCCGTTCAATAGCGGAAGTCCACTAAGCAAATCAGCAGAGACAGATATGTGCTCCTTTGAAAAAAAAACTTTTTTCTTTGGAATAAAATCGTACGATATATATATATTTATATATATATATATATATATATAGATAAATAGATAGATAGATAGCTATATGAATATATGTATGTATGTATGTATGTGTGTTTGTGTGTGTATGTGTGTGTGTGTGTGTGTGTGTGTGTGTGTGTGGCCTGAAGCGTCATATGAGCGTCCATAGTAGTGCAGCACCAGTTGGCATCCCTCAATCTCAGCTTAAGTGTGACCTTTGCAACAGACTGTGTAAGAGCAGGGCTGGTCTGAAGAGCCACCTTCGTTCCCACAACAAATAGGAATTGATGCATCTTGATCACATCTCCACATGTATATATGTATGCATGCATAAGTGTATATATGTGTATATAATTTAAAAAAAATATTTTTCAAAAATGCATGAAAATGAAGGAGTAAGCAACAATAAAGCAAGGGAAAGATGGTGTTCTTCTGTTAAGAAATGACAATCACCATGTGTGTATCATCAAGATGTTTCAATCATCATATATGTATGTATTGATGTATTTATGTATGTATGCGTGTCTGTGTGTGTGTGTTTGATATTTTTCTTACCAGAAATATATTTCAACCCGGGTGAGTAATGCTAGTATTTTAAACGATTTCTTTATGAAAATAATTAATAACATAAAACAGTGTAAAATCAAATGGGGTTCTTCATTCAATCCTGCATAATAGCACGTCTTACTTCTTGTATTTTAGATTCCCCCTTTTCTCACTAAAATAAAGACACAAAGTTCTCGTTAATTTCTTCGGCTGAGAAATTTAAGAAATCTTGCCCGAGCCTAAAGCTGGCAACGAGCCGACGAAAAGTCGTCCCGACAGTGTTCCCGGGGAAAACTCAATTGCTGCAATGTATTTCCATTAGACGGCATCAACACAAAAAAGTCTTGGCTGATCTGAAAGGGTGAGGTCAAGAGTGGGTCAGCAGCCATTCTGTTTTGGGGCAGCAAGTCAACTGTCAGGGTGATGATAGATGATAGGCGTTTCGTAAATCCGCTTAGAGTCAGTACGTACAATAACAACGAGCTACCATTTCTAAAGAGAAGCTCAAGAATTGGCACAGACGGAGAAATGAAATCCACTTTCCGCGTATGAAATGGATATTGGTATATGTGTTTATATATATATATATATATAAATATATATATAAATATATATATATATATATATATATATATATATATATATATATATATATATTAAAGGAGATTAGAACAATAGTCTAAAGAGCATATGAAATGGATATTGGTATATGTGTTTATATATATATACTAGCGGGGGTACCCGGCATTGCCCGAGTGTTTGTTTCCGGGACGGGGGGGGGGAGTTTAAAAAAATGTTATGGTAGGTAAGTAGGAAGAGTCAAACCCGGAGTCATAAGTAAAAGTAGGAAAATAAAGTGTGAAAAAAAAAATAAAACATCTGCAACGTTAATAGTTCGGCCACCAAGAAAAGTCCATTCCAGTTGTTTAGGAAAAAAAAAAACGACTACGGTAGGTCGGCGCGAACGTGAAAATATAATGTGAATTGTCCAGCACGCTAACCACTACGCCACAGACCACTGCAGCTTAGTTCAGTGATTTTAAATAACTTCACATGAAAGAACTACGAAGCCAAACCGGTGTTCTCTTCTCAACTGTTCCTTGTGAACGATCCCCAAACGGTGTTAAGTGGTGGCAGGGGGGAGGAGGAATTTATTAGAGAGAAAATATTTTACCACTTCCATTGATCTTAACCGATTTTGGCCGTGACTTCTCAG
The DNA here is from genome assembly GCF_053919585.1 of Euprymna scolopes. Lineage (NCBI taxonomy): Eukaryota > Metazoa > Mollusca > Cephalopoda > Sepiida > Sepiolidae > Euprymna > Euprymna scolopes. The sequence goes on from NC_136515.1 coordinate 17,071,180, forward strand.
CAGAAAAAGTATAGAAATCTAAGATTATCGAGGAATTTGAGAAATAATAAGCCTATAACACACCTCAGATAGTGTTCTGCCGTTTGTGCATATTATATTTGCATGAAATATCTTGATTTTTAATCCTATTAATGTCAAAATCCGACGGGAAAAATGAGTTCATTTTATTTTTATATATATATATATATATATATATATATATATATATATATATATATATATATATATTTATATATATTAAAGGAGATTAGAACAATAGTCTAAAGAGCAGAGTGTATTTTAATGTAATAGTGAAATTACTAGTTTAATTAAAATACAGGGAAAGAAAAAGTGCTCGTTGTAATTTAGATATATAATAAGCTCGATAGGTAAATATCCTAGAGCTAATTTAATATTTAGTAATGTGATTGATAATTTAAAAATCAAATTATAATTAAAATAAAAATCTGTTTCATAAGAAGGAACAACAACAAAATCAATAATTTGTACGATCGTTTCGGAAAACAGTGTTTTTATTGTGGTAGACATCAAGTTACGGACAATAATTTTTACATATAGTATTTTTAACACATATAATATAATATTAATATATATATACATATATATATATATATATATATATATATATATATATATATATAGAGAGAGAGAGAGAGAGAGAGAGAGAGGGAGGGGAGACTGAGAGAGAGAGACAAAAAGACAGAGAGGAAGAGAGGGAAAGAGATGTTATTTGTTTTTCTTAGCGATACTTTTCGAATAAATTCAATGATTTATATGATAAAGAGCATTTTTACCTAAATGCGAGTGGGGAACAATTTATCCTTTACCCAATTTGGTACACCCAGATAAGGAACGGCATATGTATTAATTTTAAAATATAATTATCCACTGACACTCGCTAGATTAAGCCACTCTGGTGAGACATAGAAGACGAAACACATGTCAGTGGATAATTATATTTTAAAAATAATAATAATAATATATATATATATATATATATATATATATATATATATATATATACAGGGTGTCCATAAAGTCTGGCTCCTTAATGTAGCCAGACTTTGTGGAACCCCTGTAGATTATGCGGCCAGACTTTGCGGGCACCCTTTAGATTATGTATCCAGACTTTGTTGGCACCCTTTAGATTACGCAGCCAGACTTTATGGGCATATATATATATATATATATATATATATATATATATATATATATATATATATATATCATGGTTTCCAACCATTGTGACGCGTAAGGAACTATACAATCTGATGTTTATATTTTATTGTCTTGATTTCTGCGAAAAATATTATATTAATTGATTATGGATAATCAAGAAACTTATATTGTTGACTCAATTACTTTTGACTTGGATTTCTTTTTGTATATCAACATTAATGAAATTTTTATATATTAGAATTTTGGTTTAAAAATATTTAAAAGGTATACACACACACACACACACACGCACACACACATATATATGTTGGGGGTGTTATTTCTACATACCATCTAATGAGAAGATATAAAAAATTATTCATCGAGTTTCAGTATTTACTTCAGTAGTGCACAATACGAAAGAAGTTTTAGGTAGTAAGCCAGGAAAATATATTTATGGCAATTAAGCTACGCAGAAAGGACTTTTACCTTAGAGAATTAGAAGACTAAAATGTAATAAATATATTTGCATAACTTACTACAAACACACACACACACACACACGAACACACAAACACACACACACACACACACACATATATATATATATATATATATTCAGGCAAACATTATTAAAAACAACAGAGATACCTTGCTTAATGATTCTTTTTTCATTTGTTCGATCTTTCGTAAGATGTTTTTAACTTCAAGATGGAAGGTATTTACAAATGTTCCATGGTTCACACGAGCGCTTTCGATTCTTTCTTCAATCATCATCAGGTGGAGATAAAATATTAAAAACAGAATTGAAATATATAGTTACGAATGATAAAAAGAGTCAATGAAAAGTCGATTAAAATATACATTAAAGAGTGATAAAAAAGTGATATATATAAATATATATATGTATATATATATATATATATATTTATCTATTTACATAGAGCTTAATCTCCCAAACTAATAAATTAAAAATGAATGTTGCTATAAATATATATATATATATATATATATATATATATATATATATATATATATATATACATAGTTTATATTCATATAAGCATTTATTTCACTAGAATGTACTTTTTAATAACCAATTCATCCTTGGTTATGAAGCTTAGCTGGCATCGTTCAGCATAATTTATGGTACTCTTTTTTTTACATCAGGGTCATCACTTATCTAGGTCCAGGAGCCACTCGGGGATAAGGGTTATGTTTGAAAAGTTTGCTATACATATTGTATACAACACAAGTATACATATTTACATACATACATAGAATATATATATATATATATCAATTACCTTAATTAATGATTAGAAATGTATATCCCATTTATCTTTACCCACTTTACATGGTATCTAGACATTTATTGATACACTTACACTCAGTCGCATTGTTCATATTATCTTATTCACAAAAAAACTATATGTGTCTGTTTGTCTGTCTGTCCCTCTCTCTCTCTCTCCATATTTTGAAATTTTATCTCCTCCGAAACTAAAATTCACAGAGCGGCGCTAGAGGCCTCAAATGATGAGACTTTTTCACGCGCCCTTCTTTTATAGGTCTTTAGCCGGTTAAAATATTTTTTTACGATGCCAATAATGGGCAAAAACGAATAAAATCGTTATACATTTTGTTTAGATAAACATTTTAATGTTTAATCAGTTTATATGCGTGTCATGTTGCTGCAGTAGTCACGTCACCAGCTTTCAATGTTACAGTTTCGGTTTCGATTCTAACAGATGGAATGCCAATATTTTTCTTTTTTTAATTTTGTAAATCACGATTCTATAATAATATATACGAATTCGGAACTAATTAAAATATCTTATTTAAACGTATTTTACACCTAGGCAAAGTCGCCTGCTTCTTTCCCCCGCTCGTTTTATATATACATATACTGCACTAAGCTTTATATTTATTGTTATTCAGTGTTCCGTTGTCTTAGGCCAGCTTCTATTTGCAGAACTGATTTATATATAAGGCTTGAAGTGGTTTTATGAAGCTTCTAGTAGTTATTTTTTACTTCGGTTAATGTGTGTACACTAGTTAGTTTTACTTTGTTTGACAGTTATTCATCCTTTGATTTAAAATGTATTGATTCATCACTGCTTTAGAAAAATACAGGAGAAATGGGGGAATAGACGGGCATCTAGTGATTATATATCGTTTCTGTTATATAGACTATATATGTGTTTTCATAGTTTCTTTATTGCTTGTCTTTTATGGTGCTTACAACTTATTGCTGATATAATTTTTCTCGATCTTTAAAGTTTAGTATGTCGAGTTGTCAGTCAGGAATAAAAACCTGATGAAGTTTATTACCTACAGGCTTTGATTTTCTTTATTATTTTCCATGCAACCTTAGGGATTTTATTTTATTTTAATTGATATGATTAATACAAATAGACCAAACATTGAGGTAGAAAGATAACCTGGTTTACTTCTCCTTCAACAGTAATTTGAATAATCCCAATAATACGAAAATATCAATCTCCATCGAAAAAATTAAGGAATATAAAAATTGAAATGCAAAAAGTGCATAAAATAAGTTATAAAAAATGCAGAACGAACACAAGTATACAATTTTAAGTCGTTGTTCTTTTTGCTGTAGTTACCTGTTTACACGGAGTTGCACACTGCATGCAGAGAGAGTCACAAAGGAGAAAAAAAAAAGAAATTCGATTCGTATATTTTGTAAGTAAAAATGAAAGGCACTTATTCATACTACTTTCCAAACAACGCATTGCATCTTGTTTTTAAATTCTCGTACGTCGCCATGAAGTTAATAAAATTCTGATATTTGAAAATATATATATAGAAATTGTAGGTTTGGAGAGTATGGTGGATGAGTCTGAATTGGGTAACATAATTCATTCCACTTCTACAGTGTCGGTTTAGCAACGTACAGTCGAGTATTGTTGTGGAGAAGAACTGTGCATATTCTGTTGACTAATGCTGGGTGTTGTTGTTGAAGTTTCTGATGTATTTCATCCATTAGTTTATAGTAATGTTTTTTTCTCATCATTCACCGCATCGTTCACTCTGTTTCTCGAAACTGCTTGATGTATTGTTACAGCTTTATTTGCAGTTGTACACACAATAGGTTGCAGTTTCTTTCTGTCCGAGCAGTGCCAATATTGGGCGATTGTCCTGACCATTGTACCCGAAAGGAATCTTCTGCCCAGCACAAAAATATACGAAACCATGAACAGAATTATTATTCTTGATTGCTTCTGTGTTACATCGGTCAATTGCTTTCCATGGCCGCATGTGACCGTAATCGGGGGCCAAAGTGAGTATTCGACCTCATCCATCAGTCTCTCACAGCTTAGCAGAGGAAAGGTAGCATGTAATTGTTTTTTCTTTAAAAGTAGTGCTGTCCTGCTACGTTTAATAGCGCATAGTATTCCCAAATGCTCACCCATCTGGTATACGCCAGGCTCATCGTTGCTTAACTCCCGTAATGTGGCGAGAACTGGTGTATAAACATGAATACGGCGTGTATGCTCTAAAATGACTTAGTTCCAATAATTAGTAAAAATGGAAATTCTTAATGAAACTTACTTGTAAAATCTGTGAAAAACTGATGCTTGTTTCTACCAAACATAATTGGAGTGAAGAATAAATATTGAATATTAAATTCGATACCGTGAGTGGTAATTTATTTTGGGGGGAAGGGTATCCATGGTTAACTGATTAACAAATGATTGAACAGCAATAAAATACAATGACATGTGTCCCTCAGAATTGTCTGATCTATACCCTGCTTCCTTTTGCCCCAACTCGTTTGAGTTGTTGGTCTAGTGATCTCCACAAATTATTTTTTTTAGCCGTTCATTGTAATAGAGCTTCGTATTTCAGTAGCTTCTTTCCAACAACTTCAAGATTGTAGAGCGGTGGTTCCCAACCTATTTTGAGCCATGGCCCACCTAGGCATTTCTAAAATCCTGATGCCTCCCCTTTTTGATATTTGATTTTTGTTATTAAAAATCCCTCTGTTATTCAGTGAAGTAAGCTTAAAAGGCCATTAACTTGTATCTAAACAAGGTTCCAAAGAACATGGCATCAATGAAAGAGAAACATTTTTAAACGAAAGGACATTTAAATAAATAAAGTTTTTAATTTAAAACATATAATAGAGAACTTCTACTACTTGCATATATATATATATATATATGATTGCAACGTCTTGTCAGACGAGTGCCACTCCCTCAGACATTTAAAATACATGAGCCCAAATGCCTGAGGGAGTATCTATACAAAGATGGTGTTACAGAGTCTTAGCTTTGTACGGCAGCTAAGTCTCTCTCTCGGTTCAAAATGTTGAGATCCAGCAACAAGCAAGAGCAAGATAGCCAGCAACAAATTAAACTGCAGACCAGCTTAATGCGGGTACTGGTCTCCCGCTTTATGGTTTTTTAAATCAGAGATTTGCTTCTCCTAGAAAGGTTGCCTTCATCACGGTCATATATATATATATATATATATATATATATATATATATATATATATCGCACACACATACACGGCCGGACGCTCCCCTTAATACAAAGATCCACTATGAAACAATTCACTTTTAATATAATTATAATAATAATAATGATAATAATAATAATAATAATAATAATAATAATAATAATAATAATAATAATAATGAAAAAATAACTCATTCTCAAATTGTCCTATAGTCTTTGGTATAGTAAGCCCAAGGGTGCACATCCTGCCCATGCCCCACCAAAATATTGCCATGCCGCACCGGTGGGGCATGCGCCCCACGTTGGGAATGACTGTTGTAGAGCGCTCTTCCTGCTCGTTGTTTTCCTCCTATCTTCTTATTCTTTTTTCAATAAGGTCAATAAGCATCTCCTGTTTTTGCGATAATCAGCTTTCTTTCTTGTAAACTCTATACATAAAGTAGCTGTATGTCTTGTCTCGATCGATTTCCATAACATAAAAACTCTCAGAAATTAGCGATAAAAACTTGATGAACGAGTAACGCATAGCTTGAAGTTTATTTCTACCGAATAAGATTAAATTATAGAAAATATTATGAGTTTTTTTTTTACTATACAATTCGCCGCATTTTTTCAGGCTCATCCTATATTTTTCAGTTTCCTTCAAAATATTTTATAGCTCGGAAGATTGGTTAAATGGACACATTTTTAAGCAATACCTTAAAATAACTTTGCTTACATTGTAACAGAGCTGCTTTCGCTGGATAAGCAGCGGCAGCCCTATACAAATGACCAAGCTGGCTGCGTGAAATGACAAATATGTTCAAAAAAGCGGGAACTCGAAAAGAATTCAAGACGTGATAGAGACGCCTAGGATTAAGACGTGTTCGAAGCGTAGAGGATTCAATAGAGCAGACATAGACCTGTTACACCCGTAGCCCACGAGCGACAAGAAAAAGACGTGTCCTAAACAGGTTCGACAGGGCAAATTCTTGTTAAGCATATTGGAGTATGACGAAAATATTTTGAACAAAAGACGATGTTATTTTGTAAGTACCCGTAAATAAATAACTGTTGTTACAACTGAAAAAAAGTGAGTCAAATTCTTCCTTGTCTTCGCTTTTATGTGACTATCTGCGTACAATGTGCGGGTGGCTAGTGTTTACATGTAGCAACTACGCCGCAGCATAAATAAAAAAAATGAAACCTCTAAATGAATTTGTCCGAAATTCACTGCACAAGTCAATCAGAGACTGAAGCTTATTTCTAGAAAACATGGTGAGATTGAAGAACGGATTTTGACTTTTATTTACGATTCAGTGGGTGGCAATTTATTTCGGGGGAAAGGATCACAGTGTATTACAAATTGTATATTTCATTAGAAATTTAATCGCTAATATAAATTCTGCTGTCATTATATTCTGCATAACTCACAGAAAACCCAGTTCGTTTCATCTTTTAATTGAATTAAATAATTAAATATAGTATTGATCAGTGTCTAGGGATGAAACGAATCCTCTATTATATCGCCCACGTGACCTGAGCAGGTTGCGGATTCTTGTTGACTCCAAAAGTATTAGAGCGAATCAGAAATTCAATAGCGTCAGAAGTTTGTTGGTTAAGGTCAAAGGTTAAAATAAAGAATATATAGATACAAATAGACGTACCCAATGTAGAGAACGACTAAGCAATGCGAGTACGGATGGTGTTATATATATATAAATTGGAATTGAGTACACTATACACCATTCAACAACTAATCATAGAATTGCTTCACCTAGCCTCTCCCAATGACTGTTACTAATTGGCTGATTATCTAAAACCAATCACAGGCTAACCAGGGTGATTGTTACGACGATAGCCATTAGTCGACAATCTCCATTGGTTGACCAATCAAACGCTGATTGTTCAAGGATTCGGGGTAATAAATAGAGAAAACACAAAGCGAAAAACTGAGTTGGTTCGTTTTTTTTTTGTTTTTTTTGTCATTGCTGCATCATTAACGCTGCCTGATTGCAGATAAGATTTTCTAAGAAAACTTTATTCCGCAAGTCAACCACAATCACCTCATTCCGTGGTGTTTATTTAAGATTGTGTTAATAAACGTTGTTATTGTTTAAACTTGCTGAAACTACAGTCAATAATTTTCCCCACTCTTTATCTGTGCCTAAATCCAAACGTAGATTCCATGAGCAAAACTTCTTTCTTAGAACTGCACGCCAGTGGAACTCTCTGCCGCTTGCCTGTTTCCCACCTGACTACAACTTGGACGTCTTCAAGTCCAACATAAACAAACTCCTGACAAACCGCCCCCCCTTAGTAAGACACTCTATCAAAACCCCCGATACTAATGATTACTACAATACTATCTCATTGATTACTGTACATGCAATAACCCTTATCCCTGAGTGGCCTTCGGGCCTTGATAAGTGGTGACCCCCATGTGAAAAAAACAAGCGATTTCTGACATTTTCTTTTGATTGCTTGGCAACTTTTCTTCCCTCCAGCAACAATGTCAGAGTTGCCTATATATTTTCTTACCTACATATATAGTATTCTTTCGATAAAGATATAAAAACAACCTTTAGTATAAAAACTGTTACGAAAAGAACTGAAAATGGAAAGGGTTTATACGTCGTAAAACAAAACAACCAAACCAAACACTACAAATAAATGTTCTCAATATATAAAATAAAGAAACTTGAGGCACAACATCATTTACAAAATAATTCAAAAAGGGTTGATATGATACAAACGGGAACTGGACCGTACTCATCTCTTCTTTTTACGGATCTTAAAGCAATGTGGGCGTGGAAGGAAACAGAGAAAGGCCAGTCGAAACGTGGTGATCACGAAACCATCGGCGACCTCGGCTTCCTGAAGATATATTACCACATAGCCTCTTTTGATGACTCGATCATAAAAGTTGAGAACACTCATCTTTGTCGCTACTATAAAATCGTCAAACCCATCTCCTAAATGTGCTTTCACCAACTGCATTGGTTTCGTAAACATTAAACAGGAGCCGGTGAATGTGTAGTGGTTAAATCTTTACTGCATGGAGGAATTCAATGATGTCTCTTTGCTTCTGATGTACATCAATGACAAGAGTTTCTTACTAAGAGTCTTACGCAGTCAATATCTGCAACAGAGATATGAAACTTTCAGGTCATGAACGCAGATTCAATCATCTTAACAATAAAATTTGTAATCCTCTTTGATCTATTATGGCGGAATGAAAAATAGGAGGCATTACATTTTGAACGTTCCTTGTATGCGTATGGTGGATGTACGTCTCAGTTTGTGTATATAGATTCTCTTTTAATAGCTGCTATAAAAAATAAGAATAAAAACACAAAAATAAAAACAGAGAAAAAAGAAAAGGTTGCCCGCAAAGCTAGGTTTTGCCCGTTGGGCAGAATCTCTGGTACGATGCCAAGTTTCTGCTGGCTGCTAGCCAGTTTGAGGGCCAGACTACCAAAAACGATGTGACATGCTCCTCTACTCAACATGTCTTGACCTCTGCAATATTCTCACCTGGCTAAAGATATTCACAAAAAAAAAAAAAAATAAGAAAAGAAACTACGACAGTAGAAGATTGAATATTAATTAGGAGATTACTTTATTTTTTATCTATATTTTTAGAACAAGGTATTTATTTGCTTATGAAACTGATCACCAATAAATCGGTTTGGTTGTTTTGTTTTACGGCATATCAAGCCTTCTTTTTATAGGTTTTTTTTTTTTTTAATCCAGTAATTTTGAAAAAAAAAGTTTGACCTAAAATGATTCATATCCTCAGATATTTATTCATGAATGTTTATTTAGTTGTTTTGTTTTACGTTATATCAACCCTTTTCAGTTTATTTAATATCGAATACGGTACTTTTAGTAAAACTTTTTATGCTTTAAATTCTTTATAAATTAAAATTAGTATTCACGGTACTTATTTTGATTTAGTTTTGTTTTGTTTGGTGGTTTCGTTTTACGGTATATCAACTCTTTTTAAGTTAATTTAATGCCGAATACGATAATTTTAGTAAAACTGTTTATGCTTTAAGTCCTTTATGCATTCAAATATTTATTCAGCGTATTTGGTTTAGTTGCGTTTGGTTTGGTTTGGTTTGGTCTGGTTTGGTTTGGTTTGGTTTGGTTGTTTTGTTTTACGGTATATAAACTATTTTTAGTTTATTTAATGCCAAGTACGGTAATTTTAATAAAACTTTTTTCTTTTTTTTTTTACATAGGCATCACCACTTATCAAGGCCGATAGGCCACTCAAGAATAAGGGTTAAAGAGTGTACAGTAGTCAAAAGGACAATATAGTAATCGATAGTAATGGAAGTTCGGTAAATTTGTTAACTTAAGTGGAACGGCTCACCAGAAACTTGTTCACGTTGGACTTGAAGACAACCATATTATAGACAGCTGGAAAGCAGGAAAACGGAAGACAATTCCACAGGCGTTCAGTTCTAAGAAAGAAGCTTTGATCATGGAATCTATGTTTAGGTTTAGGCACAGATAAAGTGTGGGGAGAATTATTGATAATGTTTTCAGCTATTTGAGTGTTTCTTGTGAAAGTTTGGCGAGGAGGATCATAAATTGAAGCTCAGTCGAACACTTTCCATGAAAATAACGATAAAGCAGAGAGAAACTGACAACATCTCTTCTGTAAGATAGAGGTTGAAGCGAAGAGAAAAGGACATCTTCCACCAGGCCGCAAAGTCTATTTTGAACCCTATCAAGGCAGGACAAGTCTTTTCTAGCAGCTCCTGCCCATATGTGGCAACCGTATTCCATCCTTGGACGTATCTGGCTCTTATATAGATAGAGGATTGCATCAGCAGTGAGATATCTACTGGATCGATAGAAGGATCCGACCATTTTTCCAGCGACCTTGGCAACAGATTTGATGTACGTATTCCATTTAAGATCAGGAGTAAAGGTCAAGCCCAGAAGCCTGTCAAAACCTGAGGCCTCCCCAAGACGAGAGCCATTCATTTTAATTGATGCCAGATGGGTATCAGAACGTTGATGATGTAAAGATAGAAGCTTGGTTTTATGCTTTAAGTTCTTTAAGCATTCAAATATTTAAGCATTCAAATATTTAAGCATTCAAATATTTAAGCATTCAAATATTTAAGCATTCAAATATTTAAGCATTCAAATATTTAAGCATTCAAATATTTAAGCATTCAAATATTTAAGCATTCAAATATTTAAGCATTCAAATATTTAAGAATTCAAATATTTAAGCATTCAAATATTTAAGCATTCAAATATTTAAGCATTCAAATATTTAAGCATTCAAATATTTAAGCATTCAAATATTTAAGCATTCAAATATTTAAGCATTCAAATATTTAAGCATTCAGGCACGTCAGGCTAAAATGGAAATACTCCAGTGAAAACGGTCTTTTTTCACTTAAAAACCTAGTTTACAGTCTTCACAGCTACCTGTAATAATAATATGGCTTGTTTCATTTTGCGATTTATTTGTCAAAAACAATTGAAGAATAGACAAATAAATAACGTTATAAATGTATAAATAGACAAATAAATAACTTTATAAATTAATGAGTAGACAAATAAATAACTTTTGAATTAATAAATAGACAAATAAATAAGTTTATAAATTAATAAATAAACGAATAAGTAACTATATAAATTAATAAATGGAAAATTAAATAACTTGATTAATTAATAAATAGACAAATAACTGCTTTCATAATAAAATAATAGAAAAATAAATAACTTTATAAATTCATACATAGATAAATATATAACTAAATAACTTTGCAAATAGACAAATAATTAACTTTAAAAATGTATACATGGACGAATAGATAACTATTAACTATAACTATAGACATCTACAAAACTTTATGAATTCTTTCAGGGCTAAAAAGATAACTATTAAAATTAATAAAGCAATAAAAAGATTACTATAAATTCATACGTAGATCAATAGATAACTTTACATTTCCTAATAGGCAAGAAAAAGTTTTAAAGTTTCTAACATATAAATAGAAAACTTTATAAATTTATAAATAGATGAATAGATAACTTTCTTTATTCATAAAAAGGGCATATAAATAACTTTATTTTTTAATATTTTGATTACTTTATAAATTTATGAATTTACATTTTGATAACTTTATAAATATATAAATAAATAAAGATAACTTTAAAAAATTATACATGGATAAATAGATATCTTTATGAATTTATAAATAGATAAATAGATAACTTTAAAAATTTACACCTGGATAAATAGACAGCTTTATGAATTTATAAATAGATAAATAGATAACTTTAAAATTCATAAAAAACAAATAAGTTACTGTATAAATTAATAAATATATAAATACATAACTTTATCAATTTATAAAGAAATAAATAAATAGTTTTATAAATATATAATAGACAAACAGATATTTTTTTTAATTTTTAAATGGATAAGTTTTTGTATGGTTTAGATTCTATTTATGGAAATATATATCATATTTTGTACTGTACTGAAATGCTTCTATTTCCTAAAATTAATTCAGTCCATCGACCTGTCTCGACGGCTTTTTGTTTTGGTTGTGAGGTCGCACAGGATCAATGAAAATTCTGTCTTTAAATGAGGATAACAATAGGATTGTAATTTGAAATTTATCCAGTTCCGGAAACAAATAGACTTTGGCAATTGGATTCATCGATCCGGAATTACAATCTTATCCGAAAATCGGTTTGAAATCAATAAGAAGCAACCTATGTTTTCATAGCCCATTATAGCTTTTTCCTGTTTTTCCTTTTTCCATAAAGGCAATATTTTTTTTTAATATTTCTTCTCTGTATAGTATGTGTCTTTACTCCTCTCTTCTAATGAGAAGCATTTACCTTCGAAATACCTTTGCCTTAAGAGGATTCCCTGTCCCTAAATATTGTACTTCCATTTCAAACTGATAGCATAATAAAATTCCATTATAATTTTTTCTTATTCTAAAAATTTCTGAGTATATTTATCATGCAAGTGAATGTTAAAGGTAAAAACCAAATGTACATCAAAAATATTTAGCAAATCCTTGCTGAACAGGTGTGAGAGGCTGGTATGCGGATGCGCCGCATAGATTCCCAGATAGTAGTCTAGGAGTTGGGAGTCGGAATCGGAGTCGTGAGTCGGAGCCGGGAGTCGGGATCGGAGATATCAAAGGAGTCGGAGTCGGATTTTTATTATCTGACTCTGCAACACATATTTTTTCTCATTGTTCTGATTTGTAAAATAAAGTAATACATAACTTTTATTCATTATATTTCATTGTATATAATACTAGTATTTCAGCCCGGCGTTGCCCGGGTGTTAGGAAATGTATATTGAACAAAAAAAAAAGCGGTCAATTTTTTAAAAAATTTGACCCCTATTATAACCCCTTAACATTTATTGTTTTGGGCTCAAATAAAGTTAATAAGTTAGATATATATCCAAGGAATCTCTATCTTAAATTTCAATTGTTTAGACCCAAAATTGTCGAAAGAGTTTGGTAATGTTGTAAAAGATCAAATCGTTGAACGTTGATCTCTTAACAGCAAAATTTCTGGCTGCAAACTGATTAAAAACATTTTCCCAAATCTCAGTACCCTGTATATCGAATTTCGAATCTGTATATATATATATATATATATATATATAAAGATATAGATATAGATATAGATATAGATAGATAGATAGATAGATAGATAGAAAGATGCATATGTGTGTGTGCATGTCTATGGGTGTGGCTACAAATGCCTTATTTATTTAAAAACTATATGTTACATATTTCATAGATGAACCATGGTTTCATTTGAGTTATTTTAAATATACTGTAACTGAACCATGTTATGTTGCTTAAATGTTTAACATAGTTTATCAATACTTTCAATTTCAGTACCCTGTATACCGAATTTCGAGTCTGTATATATATATATATATATATATATATATATATATATATATATATATATATATATATATATACAGATAGATAGATAGATATATAGATAGATAGATAAATAGATAGGTGCATATGTGTGTGTGCATGTCTATGAGTGTGGCTACAAATGCCTTATTTATTTAAAAACTATATGTTACATATTTCATAGATGAACCATGGTTTCATTTGAGTTATTTTAAATATACTGTAACTGAACCATGTTATGTTGCTTAAATGTTTAACATAGTTTATCAATACTTTCAATTTTAGTACCCTGTATACCGAATTTCGAGTCTGTATATATATATATATATATATATATATATATATATATATATATATATATATATATATATATACAGATAGATAGATAGATATATAGATAGATAGATAAATAGATAGATGCATATGTGTGTGTGCATGTCTATGAGTGTGGCTACAAATGCCTTATTTATTTAAAAACTATATGTTACATATTTCATAGATGAACCATGGTTTCATTCGAGTTATTTCAAATATACTGTAACTGAACCATGTTATGTTGCTTAAATGTTTAACATAGTTTATCTAAAATTTCAATTTCAGTACCCTGTATATCAAATTTCGAGTCGGTAGATTGAAAATTAACAGAATTATTGCGAAGGACAATATACACAGACACACAGACATACAGAATGATAGACGGACACACAGACACGTTCACTTTTATAGATATACTAGCATTTAAGCCCGGCGTTGCCCGAGTGTTTGGAGATGTATGCTGAGCCAAAAAAAATGGTCAATTTTATTTAGATTTCATCCCTATTATGACCCCTTAAAATTTATTGTTTTCGGCTCAAATGAAGTTATTAAGTTAGGTCCATGTCCCAGGAACCTATATCTAAAACTACAAGTGTTTAGACCCAAAATTGTCGATAGAGTTGGGAAGAGTTCTCAAAGGTAAAATCGTTGAACATTGACCCCTTAACAGCCAAATCTCTGGCCAAAAACCGATCACTAAGATTTTCCGAAATCCCTGTACCCTGTATATCAAACTTCGAGTCTGTAGATTGACAATTAACAGAGTTATTGCGAAGGAAACTGTACACATACACACAGACAGATACACATACACACAGACACACAGACATGTTCACTTATATATATATGGATAGATAGATAGATAGATAGATAGATGCATATGTGTGTGTGCATGTCTATGGGTGTGGCTACAAATGCCTTATTTATTTAAAAACTATATGTTACATATTTCATAGATGAACCATGGTGTCATTCGAGTTATTTTAAATATACTGTAACTGAACCATGTTATGTTGCTTAAATGTTTAACATAGTTTATCTGAAATAAATATTTTTGAATTTTAACATTTGCGATTGGGCACTTTATTGATTTCTTATCAACGCATTCCGACGCTATAGATTTATATATATATATATATATATATATATATATATATATATATGTGTGTGTGTGTGTACATATACGTATGCAAATTAATAACAAATCATGTTATATATAAATATAACTAAGCCCCCCTCTTGGGTAGAGCACTATCGTAAATTATCTTACTCGCTACTTAATTTAGCTGAAAAAATGCGAAGCTCGCGGTTTGTTTACAAACAAACGTTTGAGCCCTCTACGAGTGACGGACGGATGTTTATTTAAATAGACATTCGGACAGATTAATTTCGGCCACCAATTTCGTAGTCAGCGGGTAGAACTGCCGACTGTCATCACGACGGTTCTAGGTTCGATCCTCGGCTTGGGATAGGTGTTAGTCTAGCGGCACTGATGTGTTGTGAAACAACGAAACAGGTCTGTATGTCGATGACTAAAATATATTTTATATATATATATATATATATATATATATTTATATATATACACATATATATTTCTTTTTTTTTATAAATAAAATATTTATATATATATATACACATATATATTTCTTTTTTTTTATAAATAAAATAGGCGGACGTTTCCCAAGAGCTCTTTCGGCTATCATCTCATCAGGAGAAAAATCGATAGCGTACAAAATAATATTATGTCGAAACTTTAAACAGTTCTAATGGGGAACTATTGAATGTACTAGAAGTACGGGGACAACTAAAATTAAGTTTATTAACGTTAAAAAACGATTAAAATATAGACACAACGAGGGATAAAAAAAAACGAGAGAAAAGTTTCAA
The DNA here is from genome assembly GCF_053919585.1 of Euprymna scolopes. Lineage (NCBI taxonomy): Eukaryota > Metazoa > Mollusca > Cephalopoda > Sepiida > Sepiolidae > Euprymna > Euprymna scolopes. Next base: position 17,086,949 of record NC_136515.1, read on the forward strand.
AGTTCTGCAAAGAGAAACAATGCGTTTACTGTTTCCTTCTGCCGACACAAAGATGGCTTACGCACCGCAATAGAGACAGACTCCAAAATCTTAAAGTGGTTTCTGCTGTCCGCTCTATGTAGCACCTCGAACCCTTCTATTTTATATCTATCAGCACATCACGGGTAGTCAACCAAATGTTGGCCAATAGCAGAGTCGAAGGCTTCAGAAGGAGGGAGACTACCAGATCCCATCCTCCCTTGTCTGATCTTCGATGGAACATGCTGATTTATACGAGTCAAAAGATGCGAGGATGTTCGCCCAACATAACCAGCATCACACAGGCATTCGAATTGATACGTAATATTGCTATTTTGTAGGTAAGGCAAACTATCCTTGCGAAAAGAAAGAAAAGGTCTTGTAGTATATACCAAACGCAAGGACACAGAATAAAAGCAGCCGTAAATACTTCTGCGAATCTGTTTGGAAAGTCTGTTACTCTTTTCCCCGATCTACGGTAATTTTAAATAAACTGGGCATTTCAAAGGTCCAAACATTTTAGGGGATTTAAAATCCGCAACCTTTTTGAAAATACAGTCATCAATAAGGTCAACAGGATAACCATCCATTATTGATGAATATTTCCCTGATCTTATCGAGTCCGGCGTCTTATCTGTTATGCGAACAAATTATGAGTGCTTTATGTACCAAAGTATTAATTAAGCCGACCTTACGTGATTTTGGTACAAAAGACAACCAGTTCACAGAGGTCAGTAAATGTCGGCTTCCTATAAATTGTAGCGAGAAAGTCCCACATAGAGCCCTCATGATAGTATAGCTGGAAATATATTCTCATTTAATACATTATTTCTCTCTTATAGGTTTACAAGAGTAGTAGTTGATGGGCAGAAATCAGAAGCTCTCAGTATTAATGCTGGAGTCCATCAGGGGCCCATCTTGAGCCCATCTCTCTTCCTGATCTATATTAAGGATCTTCCAAATCACATCCTTATACCATTCGTAGACATTTATGCTGACGACACTACAATCTATGGTAGCACATTAAAGACCGTAAACGACCAAGTTCTCTCTGATTCTTTCTCCTCTGATCTTGAGCATGTTGTACAATGGGGAATGAGGTGACTGGTTACTTTTAATGCATCTAAAACCAAGCTTCTATCACTCCAAAATCTACGCTCTGATGTTAATCTGGCATTAATTGAAATCAATCGTCTTTGGGAGGCTTCATGTTTTGACTTCTGGCTTCGGGACCTGACCTTTTTCTCTTGACCTGAAGTAGAACACGTATATAAAATCCATTGACAGGGTCGCTGGTAAAATGGTGAGATCTTCTACCTTTTCAGTTGATATGTCACATCTGATGCAATTATCTACCTATATAAAAGCCAGGTACGGCCAACGATGGAGTACTGTTGCCACATCTGAGCAGAAGCTTACCCTGCCTTGAGAGAGTTCAAAATAAACTTCGTAGCTTAGTGGCGGATGTCCTTTTCTCTCCCCTGCGCCGACTTTCCTACAGAAGAGATGTGGCGAACATGTCCCAGCTTTATCATGGCAAGTGTTCAGCTGAGCTTCAATCTATGGTACTACCTTGTCATACTTTCACGAAAAACACACGTCTAGCCAAAACCACTATCAATAATTTCCCACACTCTTTATCTGTGCCTAAACTTAAATATAGATTCATTGAACAATTATTATTTCTTAGAACTGCAAGCCTGTGGAACACTCTTCCGATTGCCTGCTTTCCAGCTGACTACAATCTGATTGTCTTCAAGTCCAATGTAAACAAGTTCTTGATGAACCGTCCTCCTAAGTAATCCAATTTACAAAATTCCTTCGACTTATGTTTACTACGCTATAATTACTTGACTAATGTATACCCATTAACCCTTAACCTCGAGTGGCCCCCGGACCTTGATTAGTGGTGATACCTCTGTAAAAAATATGTTTATATTACGCCATTTTGACATATTTTGGAATATCGACTTTTGTCACTCGTTCATTTCTCTGTAATTACATTTAACTTCTAAAATACGGATTGGTATAAATTATAAGGAAATAAAGTATATTCGAAAAAATATATATATACATATATATATATATAAATATATATATAAATATATATATATATATAAAGATATATATATATATATATATATAGCAACTGCGGTTAGCGTCTGTTAAGACAAAGAAATTGTCATATATATATATATATATATATATATATATATATATGCACATATATATATATGTATATGCATGCATATATATTACATATCGTTTGAGAAGTATTCTTTATGTAACCTTTGCTTGAACTTTTATCGTTTTAATTAGGCGCTTTCGTATCAACTACAAAATTCTTGTATTTCAAAAGAAAAAAGTATTTTACTGAATTTTTCTTTTGTGTCTCGGCCAATTGGAGCGAACATTCCTCCAAGAAAGTCGGAAGAAGCCAATGAAAGTCGGAAGAATCTATCTTTGAAAATCTTGCCGGCAAATTTTCCTTTGATGTTTGAAATGGACAGGTGACACATGACTTAAGTATAAGTTGACCGACAGGTGAGAGATCACTGGCCCCCGGGAGAGGGGGTGGGTGGGTAAAGGCAGAGTACGGGTTTAGTTGTTTAGTTGTCAGTAAGAATTTTAAGCAGACATGGTACAACTTGCATGATTGTATAATGTTCTGCAGCAGTAGATGCTAATGTATATATATTATATATATATATATATATATATATATATATATATTATGCAGCAGTAGATGTTAATATATGTATATATATATATATATATATATATATATTATGCAGCAGTAGATGCTACTATATATATATATATATGTCTTTTAAATTCAATAAAAATCCTCCTAAATTTGCTGATGAGGAGACCGTGCTTACCAAAAAAACTATATAAAATTGTTCTACATAACTTCATGTATACCACAAATAAAAAGCACGGATTTCCGAAACGATCGTACAGATAATTGACTTTGTTGTTGTTCCTTCTTATGAAACTGATTTTTAATTTAATTAAAATTTGATTTTTAAATTTAAAATTTTTTTTTTTAATTTTTAAATTGAAAATCACTTTACTTAATATTGAATTAGCTCTAGGACATTTAACTATCGAGCTTATTATATATCTAAATTACAACGAGCATTTCCTGTATTTTAATTAAACTAGTAATTTGACTGTTACATTAAAATACACTTAGCTCTTTAGACTATTATTCTAATCTCGTTTAAATTATATATATATATATATTATGCAGCAGTAGATGTTAATATATGTATATATATATATATATATATATATATATATATATATATATATAAGTATACTTAAATTTAAATTCTGAAAATCAAAATATTGACACATATATTCGAGTTAAGAATTTGTTGTTTGACAAAAGGACTATATAGAAGGGGGTTATATTTATTTCCTTAATCCATGGATTTTCAATAATGGCACATATCATGAGAGGAAATAAAATGCTGTTAGCAAAATGGTCAACTGTTAAAAGGCACGTATTTTGCTTTTCAGCACCAATATTGAAAATTTTTTTTGGCTGGTGAATGATAGTTATATAAAAATAATAAATGGAAAAGGGAATTTTATATAACCTGGGCAGTCAATTATCGGAAGGAGTATAATGTCCTACGGGGTTTTATTCCCATATAGGCAGAATATTGGTCGAGGGGAGAAAGTAGTAATCCCATATACCAAAAATGCGTGGTTGGTTCTTATTGGCTTTCTGAAAGGTATACGGGGCGTTGGTGTGTTGAATGCGTTTTAGTATATGTAGTCCAAATTCTTTTTAGGAGTTGGCACAGTATATCAGATATTGAATTTGCATACATTCCCGTGGGTGATGGAATTATATATACATGTATTGAAACCTATATATTACTCTCTTCTTAAATATTGAGCTTTTCGTTTTTAGCTAGGATCACCCTGAATGTATTACATCTAGTAATGTCTATCTGGATCTTTCACCGGATTTTTATCTGTGTCTTATCTCGCTTATATATATATATATATATATATATATATATATATATATATATATATATATATATATATATATGCATATATGTATACATATATATATATCTTGCTTATCTTCAGAATTTTACCAATTGTAATTTAACTTATATTTTTTTATTGTTTTTATCTCTTTTCTATTTCCCATTTTCCCTTCTTCCCTTTTTCTCTCTTACTTCCATCCTATTGGTTTCTAATTTTTTAGAATTTTATTTTAACCTCAATCATCTGGCGATATAAACGGATAATTTGGTCCTAGCTATTGAAACAATGTGTAATGAATACATTTAATACACCTGATGTTGTAATAATAACAATATATATATATATATATATATATATATATATATATATATATGTCAGGTCATGTCATATGCTTCTGGTACTATATAATCCAGTACTACCTGCCTCATGGTCGGGTCACCGGCGACTAAACTGACCAGATTTGTTTGGTGAGGAGGGCGGCTAGTCTTCCTAAAGGATTACAAACAAGACCTTTCAAAGGACGAATGAACCCTTTTCCGGGGTCAACGGCCAACTAGCACCGTGTATATTTGTGTGTATGTACATATGTGTTGGGGTGGAGAGGGCTTCTGTAAGCCGTGGTGAAGACACCTATTCTAGGAGAAGAAAATCTCTATTTAAACAAACCATAAAGCGGGAGACCAGTACCCGCGTTAAGCTGGTCTGCAGTTTAATTTGTTGCTAGCTATCTTGCTCTTGCTTGTTGTTGGATCTCAACATTTTGAACCGAGAGAGAGATTTAGATGTCGTACAAAGCTAAGATTCTGTAACATCGTCTTTGTATAGATACTCCCTTGGCCATTTTGGCTCATGTACTTTAAGTGTCCAAGTGAGTGGCACTCGTCTGGCAAGGCGTTGCAATCATATATATATATATATATATATATATATATATATATATATATATATATATATATATATATATGGTGGGTGTGGGTATGTATAATTAGTCAGCATGTTTTCTCCTAGGCATATTTTATTAAATAAAATAGAAGTGTGTTTCCCCCCCCCGAATAAGTGTCTACACTTCTGGTGAAAACTAGTTGATGTAATTACCATGTAATTACGTGTATTTGAAGTCTTTTACGTTCCATCATCAGGAATCAGGAATAGATTAATCTAATTGGTTTCGAACAATTTATATATATATATATATATATATATATATATATATATATATATATATATATATATATATATATATATATAGTTAGTAATTTATAAAATATATATGGCGATTAAGCTACACTGAATATTCGGCGTTTCATCCACTCTAGGATTCGTCAGGCTTATGACCGACTTCTGTGGTAGTTTATTGTTTTTATATGGTCCTCTTCTGTTGAGGATTTTAGTTAGCCAATCAGCTTTCTAGTATCCACCGCGCCCCTTCCTATCAGCCAATGGGCATGCATTTTATCGAACAAAGTATCTGTTTTAAAACTAGTTTAGTTGTTTAAGGCAGACATTTCTTTCTTTATATATCTATCTATATAAATAAAATGAACTCATTTTTCCCCTCCGACTTTGACCTTTATAGGAATGCACCTGTATACATTTGATGCAGCCGTATCATTCACAAACTGAATCACGACATCTGCCGTATGTTATAGGGTTATTACATATCCAGTATCTCGCTGATCAGAGTTTCCTATATTCTGTCTGGTGAGAGTCCACTGTATAAATCGGTTACATTTAATGGAAGTAGTAAAGTAAACTCTCTCTAACAAATTCACCCTACCACCGCCACTTACTTACACCGTTCCAGACCGTTCACAGGAGACATTTAAAACCGACCACCGGTTAGAATCTATCTAAAAACTGGACTGGACTTACGCTGAAACGAACCACGCTTACTTTGCCATTGGTTAGCATAAAACATAAACACAATTTATAAAGCATTTATTATAAGAAAATTAGATTCAAACAGAACACAATCCGTTACCTGGAATTGAATTCACAATTACATTACTTCGATTTCGTTATAACCCGCGTGGTTAGAGTTTAATGAAAACCTGAATTGACATTTACGTGAAACGCACCAAACTTACTTACACAAACGCAACTTCCGTTTTGCTCTTTCCTTACGTGCTTTTTTTCTTTCTTTCTTTCTTTCTTACCTTTCGTTGTCTTTTTGCTTTATGGGTGATGGTGGTGGGGGTACTTCCCTATGTTTCTCTTTCTTTCCATAAACATAAACACAAACTAAACGCTATACTGCGATTTACGCTACGGCATGTTTAACATCGTCACATTTTCATTTTCTTTTGTTTTGCTGATGGTGGTGGGGGGACTACTTTCCTATGTTTTCAGTCTACACGATATTTCACTTTTGTAAAGCTATTTCTTACCAAACTTCCTTCATAATCTTTCCTTTCTGTCTTTCCTTCTTTCTTTCTTTTCTCTCCATTTTCTGCTCTTTCCATTGTTAAAACGAAACGAAACAACCTGATATTCCAGGTTTTACTTACACTCTATCACTCTACGACTCTTACTTTTGTATCCAACTCTATTTGTGCCACGTTCCTTTACTTTTTCACCGTACCACTTACCAGACGACATTCAGGTAAATTTATATGCGGCGATATTCACGTACATGGACTTCCCTTTTTGTTCTTTTTCTTGGGGGCCGGTTTACGTTACTACACGTTAGCCATGGATCGTGCGATCGCTGTCAGACGTCACGATAATACGACTTCTTTTTTTTAATTTTTTTATTAAAAAATAAAAAATAACGATTGAAAATACTTTCAAACATAAAGTAAACTGTTTCATGTAAGTAAAAAAAAAGTAGTATTTATTGCCTTTGGTAATACTTATTTATTGCTTATTTGTTTTGTTTTGCTTTTCACCTTTTTTTCGACTAACCATTCTTAAATCTCACTATAAAATCGATTTTTCCAAGGACATTTTAGGTGGGGGGGCATTCCAACCTCCGAAGGGGGTTTGTATTACTGTACGCATGGATTCGAAAAAGTTGTCAAAAACAAACAAATATATAACAAATAAATGTTATCAAAGCCAAGATAAGTTACTTTTCTGCCAAACTGGATATATTTTGCGTGTTTTTATTCAATGTAACATATTTGTTCAGCTCAAAAACCATACAGTGTTTACCGATGTATTCGAAAATTCAAGATGGCGTCTCACACCCTCTTTAACACCGTAAGTATAGAAAAAGGTGTTATAAATAAAAAACTATACAAAATACTATTAAAAACACGCCGAATATATGTCAACCTATGTCACATTAACATGTATTGAGCGAGTTTTTAACAGTATTTTATTAGGTTTTTTATTTATAACATCTTTTCCCAAACTTACCGTGTTAAAGAGAGAATCAGACTCCATCTTGAATGTTCCAATACATCGGTAAACACTATATAGTTTTCGAGCTGAATAAACATGTTACATTGAATAAAAACACGAAAAATATATCAAGTTAGGTAGAAGAGTAACTTATCTTGCCTTTGATAACATTTATTTGTTATATATTTGTTTTTTGACAACTTTTTCGAATCTATGTGTACAGTAATACAAACCCATAGTGAAAAAACACGGAACATTATGGAGTTTTTTTGGGGGGGAGAATTAGCGATTTTGGAAAATTTCAGACGATTAGTTAAAAATCTAGCGATTATTTCCCTTTCGTTATAAACTTTTTTTTTTAATTTCTTTAAGGCAAGATAAGTTACTTTTCTACTAAACTGGGTATATTTTTCGTGTTTTTATTATATGTAACATGTTTATTCAGCTCGAAAACCATACAGTGTTTACCGATGTATTGGAACATTCAAGATGGCGTCTGATTCTCTCTTTAACACGGTAAGTGTGGGAAAAGATGTTATAAATAAAAAACCGGATAAAACACTGTTAAAAACTCGCTCAATATATGTTACCGTGACATAGGTTGACATATATTCGGCGGGTTTTTAATAGTATTTTGTATAGTTTTTTATTTATAACACCTTTTTCCATACTTACGGTGTTAAAGAGGGTGTGAGACGCCATCTTGAATTTTCGAATACATCGGTAAACACTGTATGGTTTTCGAGCTGAATAAATATGTTACATTGAATAAAAACACGAAATATATATATATGTCCAGTTTGGCAGAAAAGTAACTTATCTTGGCTTTGATAACATTTATTTGTTATATATTTAGTTTTTTTTTTGACAACTTTTTCGAATCTATGTGTACAGTAATACAAACACCCATTTTGTGTTTTATATACATAAAGTACAATTGTTGAATGTTACTGTTTTGATTATATGCGTTGGGGGGACAATTAAAAAATTAAGAAAGATTAAAATGAAGCGAAATTTAAGTTTCCGTTCCATTTTTACAACAACCGTAAAACAGTGCATACTCAGCAAGTTTTATTGTAATTTATAACCATATTGAAACACTAAATCAACATTTTATTTATTTTTTTGCATAATTAATGATAGAAGTATTTTTCTGTTTATTTTCTTAACATCTGTTAAAAAAAATAAATAATTTGTACATTCTCTTGAAAAAAAAGAATCAAACTTTTCTCTACTTTCACATGTGTTCCATTTTAACAAACTGAGCCACAGCAACTCGTGGTCGGGTACAGCTAGTATATATATATAAATATGCATATGTGTGCACACATATATATACATATATATATACATATATATATATATATATACATACATATATGTGTGATCGTTTATGCGTATTAATGTTTATTTTATTTATTTATTTGTTTATTTTCTATTGTTTTTGTTAGTTTTAAAACTATTTCGCATCGCTATCCTAGAGTAAATTTTATTTTGTGAGCACAGTTATTTGCTATTTCTCTTCTACAGTTTAAAAGATTTTGGGGTTCTTTAAAGTACAGGATAGCAAATTTTTCATGAAAGCATAATTTACATCGGTCGTATAAATGGTTACACGTGGTAGCTTTTCTTGTTATTTTCCATTCGACTACCGGCGAATGTCCGCTTTCTTTGAGTTCCCAGTATTTATTCGCTAGTGTTGTTTTTATACGGTGTTTTTTTATTGTTGAATGAAGTAGTTATATATATATATATATATATATATATATATATATATAAATAACAATGATAAAGGAAAATTTAAAATATTAAAGCATCACTAATAAAACCTAAAAGAATTGCTATTAATAAAATAAACTTTACCAATAGTAGTAACATCTTGAAATGTTTGAAAAGTTATTAAAATAATTAACCAATGAAAAATAGACATGCTAAAATTATTTATACATAAAATGTTTAAAACCAATTTGTATTAATCAGTCTCTGACGGCAAATCCAAGGGGATTCCAAAGTAGTCGATCTTATGATAAATGTGGCAGTTACGTCAGCTAGTTCCTGTTAGAAGTAAAGACCCTTATTCCAAGACGGGAAAGAGGAAAAATAGAATTAATAGAAAACATATATTTTATCGAATGAAATATATATATATATATATATATATATATATATATATATATATAATTATATATATATATATATAATATAAAGCTGAATGCCTGTCTATATGTGTGTGTATGTGTGCGTGTGTCTAGTCACGAATAGGCTCCTATATGGTTGACTATTTTAAAAAATATAGAAGATGTATCGAGACAAAGGAATGGGTATGTTTGATCTGGCAGAACGGTGATTCATTAAAATTGAAATCACGTTCTCAAGTGTTTTTGATATAGATGTATATAAGAATACTTTGATAAGTATGTTTTAACTTAAATAGGGATGGTATAATAAAATTGTGGGGTCTGCGTTCGCGCCTGGCCTCCAAAGAATGGAAATAGGCACAAATTTTAATAAAGACGTTTTATATCCATCTGCGTAAGTATACATTGATAATTATATTTCAGTTTGAAGAAATATGGTATAATAAAATTATGGCGTGTTCGTTCGCACCTGACCACCATAGAATGGAAATATGTCACCAACTAGAACAAGTTTTTTTTATATAGATCCACAGAATATTGTGATAAGTGTTTCAGTGTGAACAGGTATGGTATAATAAATTGTGGGGTGTATCTATTTTATTTTTACTTTCATCATAGTTTGCTTTGGTTTCGATACCCCCAAATTCGAAGCTATCTCTTTACAACCCTTTCTTTTCATAACCTATTATACTTTCATAAATCAGAGTCCATTTTATGTAGGCTGTTTTTGAACCCAGTCAACGACGGGTATTTTTGCTAGTATATATGTATATATATATATATATATATATATATATATATATATATATATATATATATATATATATATTTAAAATTGAATTCATTTGCAAATTACGACGAACTTTTTATTCGACCAAGAATTCTAATATTTAAAGTGTTTTCTTAATCTATTTTCAATACTTGGCTCATATTATCAGAAGAAATGTCTTAAGCAAATACCTATTACACTTTACTATTTTGTGTTTATGTTAATATTTTAATATCTACTTTTTCTTTCTGCATTACATATTAAAGTTTGTGCTTTAATAAAGTGATATTAGTATTTACTGTACAATTCTTTGATATCGCAATCAAAATGGAAGAAAAAAGAATTGAAATTGCTGCTTTACAGACATTGAAACGACCCTAAATGTGAGTCGTATGACGGTGCATGCCGTATAACCAATGGAGAAACCCTCAAGGATCGCCCTCGCAAAGGGGGGGGGGCGAATTGAAAAGACCACAACGATATTAAAGGCGTTAGAGAACAATCTAACATAAATGACACATCTCGCTAATAGGAAGGGTTAGGGTAAGGGTTAGGGTCCACTGTAAAGAGGGATGTTAAACCAAAAGTTTGGAAGAACTTAAAAATGATGAGAAACCCCCTGTTGACGGTTGTGATAAAAGAAGCGCCTTGAATGCAATAAAAAAAACTTCTCAACATCAAAAGCCATGGAAAGCGAATCATTATTTTTTTCGGATGAAAAGACCTTCATAATCGATCCTGTCGTTAATAAAGAAAATGTCAGAGTAGTGTACAAGATATCTCTAAAGTGCGTAATAACACCACGACAAAACATCTGGCGTCAGCTATGATATTTGGAGTTGTTGCATCAAATGGAGAGAAGATGCCTCCAGGGTTGTTTCCCGTTGGATTCCGGCTTATCGCCCGTGACTATAAACATGTCTTCAAGACAAAACTGTTTCCTTGGATCAAGAGGGTAGTTAAAATATCCGATTATGTCTTCCAACAAGAGTGGGCACCATCGCACACCGCCAAAATAATTCAGGACTGGTTGCAGGAAAACATAAAGTTGTTGTCGAAGGATGTTTGGCCTCTGTAATCACCAAATTTGTAACCGGTGGAATACATTATCAGGACGCATGTTGCGAACAAGGCGTGGAAGTGTCGTGTCATCAGAGTAGCGTAGAAGACGTGAAGGCTGCCGTGAACCGCACGAGGTTCTCAATCAACAAGTAGTACATTCGTAAAGTTTGTCAGGGGTTCATACCACGGCTGGCGGTGTTAATATTGCCGATGGATGTCATATTTAGTAAACGTACGTATTGAAGATCATATTACACGTAGTTAATGATTTTTATATTCTTTATCAGAAAATTATTATAAAAAAGTAAAACAATGCAACTTCAAAGAGACAAAAGTGTAATAGGACCTTTAAACTATTGAAAAAGGGGACCATAGATTGGCGTTCCACGGAGCATTTGTCCTGAATATAATCATAGAGTAGAGATGAGCTCGCAGTGTCTCTCCTGTTCATAAGAGGTTGAAAGGAAGGGAAAAGGGCATCACCTACTAGATTTCGAACCGGTTTTGAACTCTACCAAGACTGGATAGAGCAAGCTGAGCAGCTTCTTTCTCAAATGTGGACACAGGACTCAAGTTTAGGGTGCATCTAGCTCTCATACAGATAGAGGGTTGCTGTAGGGGTAGAATAATCTAACCATTTTCCAGCGATCTTGGAAACAGATTTTATGTATATGTTCCATTTCAAATCAGGAGTAAAAGTCAGTCGCATAAACATCTTAAAACATGGAACTTCACAAAGACAACAGCCATTCATTTAAATAAGGTGCGATGGGGAGGTCAGAGCGATTAAGATGAAAGGAGACAAAGTTGGTTTTCGATGCATTAAAATTAGCCAGCCACCCTTTCCTCCATTGCACCACGTTCTCGAGATCAGAAGAGAGAAAATTAGAAAGACCTTGGTCATTGTTCCGAAGCGATCTCCATAAATAATATAAAGCAACACTTAAAAATCCAATAACAGGATTCTGATGAAAGTGTTAACATCAGGATCCGTCGTTCCTTAGTCACCCCGGTCCGTATTTCTAGGATAAGCAAAAGATTGTTAATCGCAGAGAAATGATGAGAATGTTCTTTTTCGCATTAATATTTAGGGGGGGGGCATAAATTTTGCTATTCAGTATAAAAATTGAATGACAAAAAAGCTTGAATGAAAATCTGAAAATAAGCAAAGATAAAAAAAAGTGTATTTCATTTTTATGGTGTAGTAATGTACAATGAAAAATATAGAAGCACAATAGTAAAATCCAATACAATTAAAAAAGGGATAATCCAAATGAAGAGGTTTAAGTGTCCAAATGTATTCATATGAAGCAATCCATAAAACACGATAAAGTAAAATCCATTGCAGATTGCGTCATTCCAACATGCGTAATGTACAAAAAATAAAAAATCTGAAAACTTCGTTATATAAAATTTACTGATCTTATTTCTTATACTAAAATATTTTAAAATGTTAATATTTGATGAGACCATACAGGTGTTTTTCTCTCTCGGGCTTCTCGCTTCAGTAAAATTTCCGCGAGAAGTTTTCGCATACTTCGCTGATTGTAGTATCTCGCATTCACAAACGGACGCCGTCTGTATTTTTTTTTCTTTTTTGATCGAGTTAAACAAAATTCCCATCGTGCCGTCGTCTCCAGTGTTTGTTTGTTTTTTTTTGTATAAATAAAGCAAAACTATTCGAACGCAAACGCCTAACCTTCGGGCCGGCTATCATCTGTTCTGTAATTGGTATTTGGTCAATGTAGGGGAAACCCTTCATACTGAGATATAATGTTTATTTGGATACTGGCAGAGTGCCAGCTTTTGGAGGGTGCTGATACCCGCCCCCGCATGACAAACGACCTTGTGTCTAACTTGCTTTCGTGGGAAGTTTAAAAGCAACGCAAATTTTCAAGTCATCTTTTGTTTTTGATCGACTAAGTTTAATTTGAACGCTTTAAGCTTCCGGTCGCTTCATGGAGTAGTGGTAAGATGTCAGATTTTCTTTCTCTTTCTTTTCCGCCTTAGCGTCACGGGTTCGAGCCTCCGTGCCTACTACAACTTTTTTTTTTTTTTTGCTTAATACGCACCTACAAACACCTGGTCAACGCCGGGCGCTCAGGCTTGTAGTTAATAATTTTCATTCCGACCGAAACTGCAAGTGTTCTAACTGTGGTATATGGACATATGCATCACGCAGTTGATATGGCAAATAAGTCTAGGTCAGCAGCCTTGGATATATATAAGACCTTTGACAACGTCTGGTACGATGGTCTTCTCATGAAAATTTAATCATATGGTATTAGTGGGTGAATACTTAACATGATCACAATCTTCTAAGATAAAAGAAAATTACAGGTTTTCCTCGGTGGATCATGCGTCAAAACAACATAATATAAATGCGGATGTGACACAAGTCTCGATCCTTGAAATTTTTATTATTCCTGATATTCATAATTAACATCCCTAATAAAAATGGTATATTTACAGATGACACTACGCTCTATAACAGACAAGAGGGGAAATGAATGAACAAATATCTAAGGGAATGGTTTGAACCTTAAAATAAGGGCGTAAATAGACGCTAACATTCAATGCTGTAAAACTATGCTTCTAATTTTTCGTAATTAAAAAGATCCTTTTCAACTACTGACGGCCATGACAAATCACCCTCTCCCTTAGAGTTCATCATTCAAACCTCTCGGCAACATGAATTGGAACAAATACATTGAGGAGCATTGCCAAAGCTGTCGCAAAGACGGTGGGCTTTCTCTATTGTGCTAGAAAATTACTCACACCTGTTCCCCTGATAAGGTTATCAGTCGTCTATGCATGGAGTATTGTTGCCACATCTGTACTGCTGCTTCCGCTATTAATCTCTCGCTCAAAAAAAAAGAGTCGCCAGCCTAATAAATCCTGCACCATCCACCAAACTCCAACCTTTGTCCTATCGTTGGAACGTTGCATCGCTGTGACAGTTTTACAAGTATTTTAATGAAACATGCTCCGACGAACCCCAAGTTGTTGTACCCCTTCGAGATAAATACTTCGACTTACCTGACCAGCAGCAAAAAACTACCTCTAAACTCTACAGATTCCTAGAAGTCGGTGAGACTTGTACTCAAATAGTTTCTTACCTGCAACTGCTGGACTTTGGAATTCCCTCCCGCGTGCCCGAATTCCTGACTCTACTGGCATGCAGAAGTTCAAGTTTAATTATGAACAGACTTCTCGTTGCTCAACTCCCTACATAGTATGCCTGTAAATTTTGTCTCAAATTGTAGCCCCTTACTAGAAAAAGGCGCTGGTCTTTGTTTTGGGTTAAATATCAGTAAAAAAAAAGTAAAACTTCGTGTAACAGTATAACAAAGCGAATAATCCAATAAGGAAGCAGAAAAAAAACCGCATAGTGAATTAATAAAAGCTCGGCTTTTAAAGAACTATGCAAATTATTTGCTATCGTTCATTCTCCACTAAAATCTCAGAAATAAACTGATTACAACCTTATTACATCGGGCTTTGTGTATTCATTTTTGCGGACTGTTAGCCTCATCTTCATTATTGTTTCTGTCTTATTACCTTTTGACCATCGCATTCTCAGGTCGTTAGGTTTTGTTGATTTGCCTTGGAACTAAACAAGATGCTAAACTCGAAAACTGATATCCATTTGACCAATTTCTTTCACATACAATTAAAAATATATAAGGTATTAAATCCTTGCCTTTAAAGGTGGAACTTTTAGAGCCCTCAAAAATGTGCTATATATATATGTATATATATCTTATTCTGTACTTCTGGTGTTAAAGGCCAGTAGTTGTCACACAAATTCTAGCAATTTGACATTATTGTTTACAATAAGTGTTAGAATGATGTTTGGGACGAGAAGCGCATTCCCCTCCTTTCGGAAAGATAATATTTCCTTCAATATGATATGATTGCTTATTACTTTAATGACCAGTGCGCGGCTGATTACTTGGGGTATACAAGTCAGTGCTTGCGGGTTAGATTTTCCCAACATATCCAACTTTCAATGCATAGCCACAAAACATGGCCAACATTCGGGCCTTTACAAGCTAATAAATCGGCCAAAGATGAGCATTTATTGCAGTGCCAAGTCTGTACTCAAAGCTACACAGACGAAGCTTTCTCTATTTTGCACAGGGCACGCTAGGAAACACATTAAAACATTCTCGAGGTGATTCCTATTGTGCAAGCAAAGAGAATACACCCATAACTTGGAACTTATGGATGTACATCGAGAAAGTTTCGTCCACCGTTCGTTTGCTTCCTTTTTCTATACACGTTTTTAACAACGTTTGTTAATCGACTGAACTCCACCCCTCGTTGACGACGAGACCACTCGAACGTTTACTCACATGCGTAAGTGATAACTGTTTCCGAGGAACGAATTGGCGTGGGACTTCGCATAACTAGGATGTCAGCCTAACAACTTAGCCATCGTAACATGTCAGTAACTTAGTCATCTAACCTGGATATCAGCCTAAAAAACTTAGCCATTGTAACCTCCCTGATGATGATGATGATGATGATGATGATGATGATGATGATGATGATGATGATGATGATGAGGATGGCGATGATGGCGATGATGATGACGATGGCGATGATGATGATGGCGATGATGATGATGATGATGATGATGATGATGATGATGATGATGATGATGATGATGGTCAGCCTAACAACTTAGCCATCGTAACATGTCAGTAACTTAGTCATCATCATCATCATCATCATCATCATCGTCGTCGTCGTCGTCGTCTTTCTAGAAGAGCCAAGGAATTGATCAATGGTAGCCACATTCAGATTGTCTGCAATTCTTAATCAATTTCTTCATAGGGGAATGTAAACAAGTTTAAAATTCAGGATTAACTGATTTCCAATTTGTAGTTCTAATTTTTTTTTTTTTAGTAAAAAAGAAAATTTAAATAAAATTCACTATTTTTTCTAGGAAACAGAAGACGACATGTGTTGCTCTTCCCATTGCTTCTAACAAAACAGATTCTATTTTCAGACCCAGACGAAGCCAAATTTTCTTTCTTATTTAAAGAACACAACAAGTGCACATATATATATATATATATATGTATATATATATATATGTGTGTGTGTGTGTTTGTGTGTGTGTCTGTATGTAAGTATGTATATTTGTGTGTGTGTATGGGTGTTATATAAATGAAAATTGTATATTATATTATGTAGAATTACAACAAAATGTATTGTTTGACAAAGTTGTACAAATAAAGTGTATAGTTTTTTCCTTGATGATGATGATGATGATGATGATGATGATGATGATGATGATGATGATGATGATGATGATGATGATGATCCATAGATTTTCAATTCATGGCTCATCTCAGATTATGACTGTCGTTTCCCGCGGGGGTTACTCGGTTAAAGGACATCCTGGTAACGTAACAAACTCCCCTGGGGAATAAACGATATCCAAACGATGGGCACATGGAAACAGCAACACAATGGCTTGAGTCATAGCAGAATTTTTTTCAAAATCACATGCACCTCAATAACACGTCTGCACCTCACAAGTACAGACAAGTTAAGCACAAGATTCATTAATGTAGAAGCCCCCAGCTCACACAAAAGGGGTGCTCTCCATTGTCCCGCATTTCATCACCCCCCCTTTTTTTGACCTTTGCTCTCACTAGCAAATGTCATATCATCGGGTCGTTGGCACAATGGTTATTTTTTAAATTCTTTTCCTCTTATCTAATTATTATTAACGCTTTTTTTAACTTTAGATCGTTTTTTTGATAAAATATTATTTATTTCCCTGTTATTGTTTTTCATTTAATTTTATGGACTTTTTTTGAAACATTCATTCTGTTGATCATTTTTTATGTAATATTTGATCAATTTGTTTTTTTTTATTATGTTTTATTGAAAAACGTTAGTCACCCCCTGTTTAGTTTTACAGTCATTTGATTTTTATTGACTTTTGTGAAGTTTTACTTATTTTGAATTTTTTTAAATATTTGTGTGTGTGTGTGTGTGTGTGTGTGTGTGTGTGTGTGTGTGTGTGTTGGTGACAATTTCTCTTTTCTCTTGTGTATATATAGTTTTTCTTTCTTTTTTAAAAAAATTTCGGCCGTTTTCAAGATTTTTTCTTTCTAGTCGGCTTCTAATTATAATGGTAGACAGGGGCGAATTCGAGATTTCTCTAGGTTGTGAGTTATCCAGATATTTTGTAAGCCTTTGAGAATTCTTAGATTTTTGTGTGAAGGGATTAGTCATTGAAAGGCCTTTTTTACAAAAGGAATATTCCTGTAAAAAGCTGTCAGTTTTATGAGGCTTTTACGAATCGCAGGTACCTGGGGTGTGGATAGGTGGAGGCATACCTTAATTACCGCTATTACGGACTGGGGATTGATGTTGACGGGTGAATTCTAACAGTATGTGTGGATGCGGTGTATGTATCCCCACTACCACTGGTATTATTACCAAGTGGGATGTTCACCCCTCTAACCGTTAGTTGGTTAGGGTGAATGGTTATTTGGGGTCTGTTCCTTTGCAACCAATCTACACCTAATATCCAGTCGCCATCCAAGTTTTCGCCTTCTTCATTTAAATAGGCAAATGGGACATGCTTTTTAGTACCATCCTTTGTCCGTTTGCGAGTGTAAAGGTTAGCTTAGAATCCTTCATGCGTTTCTATCTCCTCAAAAACTGATGTTTTGAGGAGCGAGACTTCTGATCCTATGTCGATCAGTGCCTGTATCGGTCTACCCCTTATGTTAACTATACACTCCATTCCGGAGCCCTGGCTGAGGAGCTTATTTCTTCGGGTCTATTTTCTCGAGTTTACTTGACCGATTTATTTTGTGGGCCTTTTTAGGTCTGCTCTCACCGCTTTTTGGACATCCATGACCTCTGGTGTTTATCTTTCCCAGAGTTACTCCATTCTTTGATTGTTTGACATGGTTTGTCGGTTGTCGGTGATGAGTGAGTTTCGAGTGTAACCTATCCTTACTTTTTGTTGGAGTGAAGTTACTTAATTCTTCCTCAGATGGACATTGGCATTCTCGTTCTAGCCTGTTATGGCTGAAGTACCCTCGCTGCGGTATTGCCGAAGCACGCCCACAAAACTTATATCTTACAGCGTTACAGCTCCTGTAAGGTTCGGTTTGGGGTACTGTAAATCTTGTTGGCCCCTGATACCTGTTAAAGCTATCATTTAAGAAAGCCTGCTCCTTTTTGTGGCCATTTCAGAGTCGCTCATCGAGCATGTCGCTTCTCTAGCAGCATATAAGGCCTCCGATAATCTTGTCGAATTCGATCTGACCACATCTACCTTGATAACGGGGTTAGTAAACGCATCTATGAAGAATGCAGCTAAGTGCACTTACACAGCTGAACTTTCCCTCATCTCTGCGTCCCTATGAGTTAACTTAGCAAGTTTGTCTATCCTACTTATTAAATCTTCGAGTACCTCCCCTCGATCTTTTTTTTTTATTCTTTTTAATGCCCGAGCGGCGTCGGCAGCAGCTTGTCATCATGAAAGGGCTGCTCTTGAGTTGTGTTTCCGTGGACTTTGATTAATCAAGTGTTTATTTTCTTTTGTTATTGCGTCCGTGGATTTTTATTTGTCTAGCGGTTGCTTTTTTTGGTTTTGTTGTCCTGGGTTGTTTCCGTAGGGTCGTGCTTGTTTCTATGCAAGAAAGAGTCCTTGTCACGGCACCAATATGACACTATAATTTTCCTGGGGGATTTACTTGGTTGAGGAACGTCATGAGAATGCTACCAGCTCCGCGGGGGGGGGGGGTAAACGATATTCAAACGATAGGCAACAAAACGCGTAGGCATGTCGTCGGCTAATACTAGCTGGCATCGGTTGCTTCTTGTGTTTTCATTGCGTCGTTACAGGCATCTTTCCATCGTCGGCATTAATGGCATGCCGGAATTTGACGCCTATACAAAAATAGCGAACAAATGCATTTTTATAAAAAAATATAATTTATTAAACATTTAACAAGTAGGAAGCATATTCAGTCGACCAAACTACTATATCCCCCGCGAAAGGTGCTTAAAATAATATAATTATATTTAATTCTATCTTT
Organism: Euprymna scolopes; assembly: GCF_053919585.1. Lineage (NCBI taxonomy): Eukaryota > Metazoa > Mollusca > Cephalopoda > Sepiida > Sepiolidae > Euprymna > Euprymna scolopes. Next base: position 17,106,376 of record NC_136515.1, read on the forward strand.
CCTCATTAAAAGAGCGAGTGAGAGAGAGAGAGAGAGAGAGAGAGAGAGAGAGAGAGAGATTCGTGCATACTGTTTAAACAGTGTTTTGTTTTTGTATCGATGAGTTCCTCCGGGTTTGACCTTTCAAATTCTAAGGTAGTATATCGTTTTGACTTGGTTTAATATTATAAACAAACTGTTATTCTTGGCTTTAGTTATACCAGAATATTTTCAAAATCAAAACCACCTGCTTAACACATCTGCACTTCACAAGTAAAGACAAGTAAGGAACAAGTTTCATTAATGTAGAAAGACCAGATCACTCAAAAGTGGCGATCTCCATTGTGCCACAAGATGAGGAAATGTTATTATAAAGTGATATGAGTAATTATAAACGGAAATTTAAATTTAATCTAAAATGAAAGTGTAAAAATTATATATATATATATATATATATATATAAATTATATATATATATATATATATATATATTTAAGTGTGTGTAAATGTTCCCTTAGAATATTGTATTTGTGGTTGTAGTTATAAAAAATTTGGTCCATCAGCACGTATGGTTATACTGACACGCACACACATGTTTGCGTGTTTGTGTATTACGAGACGTGCTGCTGAAGAAGCGTTCTTTCACAACCGCAATCGCAAATGCATTACAATATTCATACACAAACACACACACAAGCATATATATATATATATATATATATATATATATATATATATATATATATATATATACACGAGTTGTGATACAATGAAACAGGACTGTATGTCGATGACTACAAATATTTTAAGCCCTCCTTTGAGTAGAGCACTATCGTAAATAATCTCACCCGCTACTTAATTAGCTGAAAAATGCGACGCTCGTTGTTTGTTTATAAACAAGCGGTTAAAGTTAGTGGACAAATGTTTTTTTTTTGTTTATATATATTTGGCGAGATAATTTTTTAAATATATATCTGGCGAGATAATTTATGGGCGCCGCTCCCGTGGGTTGATCGGTAGAACTGCTGACTGTCAACGCGATGGTTCTAGGTTCATTCCTCGGCTTGGGAGAGGTGCTAGTCTAGCGACACTGAGGAGTTGTGATACAACGAAACAGGACTGTATATCGATGACTATATATATATATATATAGTATATATAATGGAAAAATATGAAGGTAACTGCAGCTTCTCTTCCAATTTTCGAATTTTTACCATGTCAAATCACATTTCAATTGTTTTTGACGGATTGAGTGTTGCTATTTATCCTGACGAGTTAGGGGCATAATAGATTCACTGATTGATATAATAATTTTGCGCTACGAAACAGATACTGTCAAGAATTGTATAAGTCAACTGAATGAAAGGAATAAATGATAACATGGTCAACCTCATGAATTTTGGAATATAACTTTTTGTTATTTATTCTCTCTCCCTCCCTCTCTCTCTCTCTCTCTCTCTCTCTCTCTCTCTATATATATATATATATATATATATATATATATATATGCGTGTGTGTGAATAGAATTTGTATACTATTGATCAATGTTGGTCTTTTCATAATGTTTCCCGATTTTTCCGTTGACAATCATTCTATCTGTTTGAGAGGAAAATGAAAGCTTTAATTGAATTACTATGTTTCTCATATAGAAATCTAGTGGAATCTCAAAGAAGAAGCGCAAGATTTTCGCAAACTCTCACTGAATTATGAAGAAAGAAAATATATCTATAATATAAAGCTGAACGTATGTGTGTGTATGTATGTGTGTGTGTCTGGTCACGAATAGGCTCTTATATGATTGACTATTATAGAAAACTGATCACATATAATGATAAATGTATCGAGAGACAGGAATGGGTATGTCTGATCTGGCAGAACGGTGGTTCATTAAAATTGTGGAGTCTGCGTTCGCGCCTGGTCCACAAAGTATGGAAATAAAACATTTAAAAATAAAAAAAAACGTTTACAAGTGTTTTTGATATAGATGTACATCAGAATACTATGATAAGTATGTTTCAACTTAAATAGAAATGGTATAATAAAATTGTGGGGTCTGCGTTCGCGCCTGTCCTCCATAGAATGGATATAGGCACACACTTTAATAAAGACTTTTTATATCTTTCTGCGTAAGTATACTTTGATAATTATGTTTCTGTTTGAAGAAATATGGTATAATAAACTTTTGGGGTGTTCGTTCGCGCCTTACATCCATAGAATGGAAATATGTCACAAAGTTTAACAAGTTTTTTTTTTTAATATAGATCCACAGAATATTGTGATAAGTGTTTCAGTGTGAACAGGTATGGTATAATAAATTATGGGATGTATCTATTTTATTTTTACTTTCATCATATTTTGCTTTGGTTTTGATACCCCCAAATTTGAAGCTATCTCTTTACAACCCTTCCTTTTTTAACCTATCATACTTTCATAAATCAGAGTCCATTTTCTGTAGGCTGTTTTTGAACCCATTCAACGACGGGTACTTTTGCTAGTATATATATATATATATATATATATATATATATATATATATATATATGTATGTATATATACAAAGAGAGAGAGAGTTTTGTAAAATGTAAAACTTATTCATCTAAGTAATCTGGTTAATGTAGTGTCAGAATATATCTGTTTATTACGATTTATCTTCAATATTTCATAAAAAATCTTTGACATGTTACCATGGTTGTAATACCGGCGCGAACGAAAACCCACACTATCATTATACCGTATACACACAGAACAGATAAAACCTTTGAATCCTAGCTTGAAGACCAAGAAGGTATATTTAAGTTTCATATACGGCCCCAAAACGACATTATTTTTTTTTATTATTTTTTTTTTAATATTGTGTCTTTGGTGATCGGGAGATTCTATTTATTAGAAAGGAGGATAGAGGGTGATAACATACTACAAACATCAAATTAGCGTGCCTATATGTTATCGCCCTATATGATTCTTTTTAAGAAATAGGATCTCCCAATTAAATAACTTATAATCTGGAAACCCTGAAAAACGTACGTACGTTAAAGGTATTACACCATTAAAATTATGCCGTTTTTACCATGTATTTCTTATTTTAGATATTTGTTTTGATTTGAAATAAAGTTTAGTAACTTCGTACTGATGAATACAGAGTTATAGCTTTTCTGTAAGATAGTGTCTTTATGTGAAGTAAGGAAGATGAATGCATATTTGTCCCTCCTCCCAAGAATACGATTAACTGATTTAACCCATAAATACGGACTGGTATAGCAGCGTCGGCGACACATTAAAAGAAAGCCTACAACTTAAGCATATTTCCAGCTACAACGACGAATAAACTTTAATTAAGGTGACTTACAAGATTGTATTGATCGATGTGTAGATAGGATCGCTCAGCCAATTAAAACAAATGTATCTTTTACTAGGATATATAAAGGGCAAAAAAGACACTGAGGATAAGAGTTTATGAGATAAATACTTTTTTCAGGTGAATGATGAAGAATACTATGAGAAGATTGAAAATAATGAATGGAAGTTGTTGACAAGAAACTTTTAATGCTGGATTTTAAAACAACCATGTTATGATTCTCAGATTGGGAATTCTTGGATGAAAACTCCATTCATGCAAATTCCATTGGATATTATGCAAATATATATATATATATATATATATATATATATAGAGAGAGAGAGAGAGAGAGAGAGAGATGGGAAAGTTTTTCGTTGTTGTGATAATAAGATGAATGTGGTGATATTGGATTTAAAGATAAGCGTGTTGTAGTCTGCAGAGAAGCATTCGCTTGAGGTGAAACCCTCATAAAAGTAGAACCAACAATTAAAAACAAAATCCTAACCCACAGCTTTTTTTATAAAATTGTAAATGTAATGTAATAGGTAAGGGAGGGAACAGCATATTTAAAACATAGTCTACCTCAACATATAATGGTCAATCAAGAAAAATACTTTTTACATCAAGGTCAATTTTTTACCAAAAAAACATACATTGTAGTGCACATTCAATTTCAGAGGAAATTTCAATATCGCTATTTGTCATAAAAAACATCATCATCAGCAGCAGCAGCAGCAGCAGCATCGTCATCATTATCATTATCGTCGTCGTCATCATCCTCATCATTATCGTCATTATCATCATCATCATCATCGTCGTCGTCCTCGGAATCATCATTATCATTACCGCTGTCGCCATCATCATCGTCATTATTATCGTCATTGTCATAATCATCATCTTCCTTATCGCCATCATCGTCGTCGTCGTGGACATCATCATCATCATCATCATCATCATCATCATCATCATCATCATCATCATCATCATCACCACCATAACTGTCGCCAGTATCTTCATAATTGTCGCATCCTTTTCATCATCATCATCATCGTCATTGTCATCATCATAATCATCATCATTATTATCGTCGTCATCGGAGTCAGCGTCGTCCTCGGTCGCCTTACTAGTCAATTAAGAGAACGCAGTTTCAGTCGGAAACAGACACACAAACTTTATTATAATAAGACTATAAAAATCATCACAAACATCGTGCACAAGACTAAGTTAACAAAGTGAATAGAAATAGCTTTGTAAAACTGCCTGATTTAATTTTAGACTTTTTTGCTTTACACGTATTAAACAGCGTTCATTAACACTTATACAATGGGTGGTGATTGACGATACTACAACAACTGCACGGGTATTTAA
>NC_136515.1:17116059-17191059 GCF_053919585.1 Euprymna scolopes
AAGCATTCAAAATAAGAATCAAACAGAAAACAAACAGTCAGAAACTCGATTAATACTGAAAAAATAAGGGGGTATGATTATTTTTGAACATTGCAGATTGTATAAATAGCTGTATATTTCTTTTATTACAAGTATCCCGAGATTTTAAAATGACGAAAATGATCAGAAGAGGTTTATTAAGAATATGTATCAATATGGACGTAAACAATAAATTCTTACAAAAGTTACACCTAATAAACTCAATTTTCAAGGGGGGTATGAATAATATCGGGCACAAGTGTATATATATATATATATATATATATATATATATATATATATATATATATATATATATATATATATATAACGGTTTCTATCAACCTACTCTTTCAACTTTGGGTCTACAGATTTGCAACGTGATTTGAAACTGTGGAACAAATTCCATTCGAGTTTTAACCGTATAGCTGTTTAAAGGGACAAAACTAAACAGCAGTAAATCAACTAAAACAGTTACTACTACGCATGCGTATATATACATTTATACATTCAAGTCGCTTAACGTTGAACGTGTTTTTAACCTATTGTCGATATGTCAAATAGTTGCGACTAGAGTTTGAGCGCTGATTGATTTGGTTTCGATTCTATCTGACGGCACCCAAGTCATTATTTAAACCTTTAAAAGTATTATCATATATTGGGTACAATGTAATCTCGATATAGAATTGGCTCTATAATAATCAGTACGATATCGGCGTGTATTAAAGTATCATATTTAAGCGTATATTACGACTGGAGGACATCATGTTTAGTCTTAACTTAGTGTGAGTGTCAGCGTTATGATTATAATAAATGATCACATTGACACACTGGTTCCCCTTAGATTTTTTTCTTGCAAAGACATCACCACTTATCAAGGCCAAGGGGTCACTCGAGGATAAGCGGTAAAGAGTGTACAGTAGACAATTGGGAAATAAAGTAATCGTTAGTTATGAAAATTCGATAATTTTTTTAAAGTTATAAGGAACGGCTCATCAAAAACTTGTTTACCTTAGACTTGAAAACAACCATATTGTAGTCAGCTGGAAAGCATGCAAAAAAAGGGGTGCAGTTCTAAGAAAGAAACTTTGTTCATGGTATGTACGTTTTAGGTTTAGGCACAGTTAAAGAGCGGGGGAAATTATTGATAGTGTTTTCTGCTACACGGGCGTTTCTCGTGAAAGTTTGTCGAGGGGGACCATAGGTTGGGGCTTAGTCGAGCACTTGTCATGAAAATAAAGATTAAGCAGAGACAACATCTCTTAAGCAATGGTCAGTGCTAAATAGGTGACTATTCGGAAATACAAGGTGCAGTGTGTGCTATCAACATTGTGTTCAGCCCTCCTAGACTTCATTTCGCTATTGATGACTCAGCATCATGTGTTTGATCACGCAGCCCTCTTTGTCCACATATTAGAATGTAATTATACTATTATTCTTATATCTATATTTTGTTGTTATATATAACATACGTTGAGCTTCTCAATAAAAGGATTGGTATATTTTACCAAAAGAACGACAAAGTATATATATATATATATATATATATATATATATATATATATATATATATATATATATATAAATCCCCGAAACAGTGTTTCATGGTAAACAACTGAGGATCCCTTGAAAAATAAATTATTGGTATTATAGTAAATTCGAGAGTGAGTTGATGCAGTGATTGCAGGTGATTAAATGACTTACTGACAAGATGGTTTTCTAACGAATGATAAAAAATATTTTTTTGTATAGTTTTAAAGGTTAAAAACTTCAAAGACTATATATATATATATATATATATATATATATATATATATATATATATATATATACTGCATTGTGGGCCAAGGTTCTTTTAACCAAAGGCTAAGGGTGAGGTAACCTTGACAGAAACATTCAGAGGAGTTTAGGCCCTGTCAGTTGCAGCATACATGACCTACCGGCGTGTGGAGTACGCTCTGGTGCCAATCAACCTTAGCCCCAGTCATGGATCAAATGCCATGATGGGTGGCGAGGGCTCCCGTAAGCCGTGATGAAGGCAACCTCTTTAGGAGAAGAAAACCCCTGATATAAAACCTGCGGCGACTGCTGCTTCCAAGGATGTTGATTGCTCTTCTTTTTGGTTCAATGTGGAAGTTGTTATGAGAGTGGGATTGTCTCAGTGCAAAGTCTTTCCTCACTAAAAAAAAAAAAGCTTCACGCACAGGGATTACTTGATATGCAATGGAATACACACTTTGTAATCGGCGTGTATCTCGATAACAAAAAGGCTGACTGTAGCCTGAAACGGCTAACGGACATTTAATGAGGACTGATGCAGATATGGGCGTAAATTGCAATAAAGGCGCTGGAACTTCCAGGGTCTGGCCTGGTAGCTGTTCAGGGCACCATAGCTTGGACCTGGTCATCAGTGGATGTGTTGGACTATAGAAGGTTCATAGAGGTGACCGTCTGGCAGGTGCTGCTACATGCTCTCATGGCTGCGTCATTTGAGCCAGATATATATTAGGTAATGGCAATACTGGAGAACGAGTTGCTGCCATCATGTATATGTAGAAATTTTTATACTCGTTTAGTATGTCACAACTAAATAACTAGCAATGAGCAATAGAACCTCCAGACCGTTAGAAAGAACATGACAGCCAACAAACCGGACGATAAAAACTCGAGTTTCGCCATCATTCGTGCTCATCAGTTAGACACACCCGAACACGGAGTTCGACACTCGAGCCTCTTTCATGCGGGGCGATCATTCTACCAACTGAACAAAAACGCCATTCTATGTACTAACACAGATCAAGCGAAGTGCGACGATATATATATATATATATATATATATATATATATATATATATATATATATATAAAGATGGAGGAAGTGAGGAGACATGGCTTTGGAAATCTTTCTACCCGAACCGAATTCGATGTTAAGCATGTTAAAAATATAACTTTTGTTGTAAAAATCTAACGGATAAACATCTGAAAAAGTTGGTGGGGACAGGGTATTTTTATGGGCACATAAATCGAAAAATTGCCTACCCATTAATGAAACAGCTGTAATGGGGAAAAAACAGGAAATAAACGAAGGTTATAAAAAAGAAAACGGGAGACTTTGACTTTTCAACAAAATTTAACAATATATATATATATATATATATATATATATATATATATATATAAATACGAAAAACATATAAATGTTTACATCTTTTCTGTATTTTTTTACTTCGTGTTTATATGTGGGAATACAAAATGTCTTTTAAAAAAAAAACGAAAATATTTCTTTCAAAAGTAAATACTTTTCGACTGATTCTTTCGGTCTTGCTCAATGTGAATGATGGAAACATGAGTGTAGGGCGGGTAGGGTTAGCAGCAGGAGGGGCACGGGTATAGCCAATAAGGTTAATATCTATTTAAATGTGACCCTTCCAACAATTTTGACTTGGAATGGTCAGCAACTTGTGTGGACTCTATTTAAAACCAAGTCTTTCATAAAACTTTAACTTGGACACCTACGTACCCTACGAACACACACGTACACACACAGGATACGCACACATACTCACACAAATATATATATATATATATATATATATATATATATATATATATATATATATATATATATATATATATATTAGACTACCCGTGACCGGTTGGGACAGTATGTTATATTAGGTATGGAATTAAGATATGAGCGTGACACTTGTGACATAACGGAAACATTTCTATGAAAGTATATTTAAAATGAAAAATATAATATAAATAGTTTTCTATGAGTCGTTCTGTTTATAATTGTTTATTCAAAAAAAAAATTACAGCCATTGAATTATAAGTGGTTTGTAATACTTATAGGTAAATGTGCACTATTCAAATTTTGATATATCGTTTAATTTAAACGCGAAAAAAAAACAATTGGGACGCTGAAAACGTACACAGTAAAACAATACGTTGTAAAATGCTCTTATGGTTATCAAAGGTTAAAGTAGATTTATTTGTAAGGAAATTGCGTTAAAATAACTTAAACGTAATACGGAAATGACCGGTATAAAAAAATGCAGAAAGTATTAACAATTATTTAGATAATTTAAACGCGAAAAAAAAAAACAATTGGGACGTGATAACGTACCCAGTAAAGCAATACGTTGTCAACGGGTCAAAGTTGATTTATTTGTAAGAAAGTTTCTACAGTATACTTGTAATACAGAATAGTTGCAAAACATCCCCACCCTTCCCATATTAAATAATAATTTCGAAATAATAACGTTAATATTTCAGTACACGGGTCAAATTCTGCAAAAGTATCGATTTGTGTTTATTTGTTTACGCTGTTATGGGGTCATGTTTATATACACATGCGCAACCGGAAGTCGTAAACCGGATGTTGGGTTACAACACTCGTTACAAGGTCATTTGAGTTTTATAAATATATATATATATATATATATATATATATATATTAGTTTACTTTATTTGATCTCACTGTTTTTTTTATTTTTACTTTCCTTCTACTTTATTTATTTTAGTTTCGTTTATTCTATTATATACCGCATAATAATGTTAACTCACCGCTTCCCGTTAAATAACCGGTTAAGCAATGTTGAGTCTGGTCAGCACTAAGTGGGTGCTGTGCGTGCTATCCGCGTATCGCAGCATTATTTCCAGGCTTCCTGGACTTCTTGACATAAGAATCAGGTAGTATTGATTTAGAGGATGCAGTCGGAATTGTTTATGGCACGATCGCAAATACCTAAAGCTAAATTTAATACACATTACCGAGTATAGTCGAGGAATACCCAAAGGTTTACTCATCATTAGCTGCCACATTAAGATGTAGGTGAGTGTGCCACTCCATTTCCAGCATTGCAGCACTTACCCTTAATTCTCCCCTTTATAATGGTAATTATTTAGCAAGACGGCACAAAGTACTATTTTTCAAGTCTTTGATATATCTTTACCAAGATTTGTACTTCTGTTTTTTCAGTATATTATGCTAATTGGGCCGGTTACTCATGATAAAAAAAATAATAAAATAGGAGCCTTCTGGTCACACACGATTATACTTGGCCACTTAGCTTATATTCCTAAAAGGCACTAATATTTTTTTTATTTTCCAGTTTTTTACAAAAGGGCATGTTTTAATCTTGCTGCAAGCCGCAATGTCAAAATGGAGACCGAATTTAATAAAACAGATTTTGGGAAACGGTAAAAAGCCAAGAATCACAAGGTCAGTTGACTGTAGCTCTCTGCGGCGCGTTGAAAATTGCGTGAAAGATGGTAAGTGAATTCTTACCAAATCTGTTATAGTTACTTTCAGTTGCATGTGACACTTTGAAAGTAAAAGTGTAAAAGAAGATATCGCGAGCTTTTATCATGATTAAACGTCGAGAACGGGTAGAGACGTTGAAGAAGTTTGTGGCAGCTTGCCTTGTATGGTCATGTCACCAGAAAAAGGCAGTAGATGGGCCTTTCACAATTCACCATTACTTAATCCTTCCACCATTTTAAAACTCCCGATCGAAAAGCTTCTTTTCTATATGAAAAAAAAACAAAAAAACTCAAACGCAAAAAAGGTTTATTCGCCAAAATGGCGCCATTTTAGCTGCAGATTTTTAATGGCTGTAATTTAAAACAGAAAACGAAATTTTAACATCCCTTTTTGATTTAAAGACAAGTTTTAATTTTTTTATCTTAATCGGTAAACATCTATATATAAAAGTAGAGACGTGTATATCTTTATATATTATATGCTATCAAAGCATCCCGGCGTTGCCCAGGGTTAAATAAGGATCAACGATTTTTCCATCAAATAGATTGATTGCTTGCCAAGAGGAGGACTCATGCCGCTGCTACAGATTGACGTGCACAACTTACTACCAGTCATTTAGTGCGCAATCCATTTTAACTTACATTGTACTGACATGAACCGACTGAAAATATTGTATGTTTTTATAATTGCTTCAATTAAATTTTAAAATAAAAAAGTCAAGTAAGTTTGTTCGATTATGCTTTAAACAGAAAAATTAATTCTGAACGCACTCCTGTAATATACAAGAAATTGAATTTATGTGGAAGGCCTTTCGGCTTGTGTGGTGATAAAACTTCTCAAATGCACTTGTGATGCATGACTTTGTAAGGTGTTAATTTTCGTCACGATCGCCTGTTCCCTCTTTTATCGGACTATTTTGATTATCAATTATTAATAATTATCGAAAACATTCCGATACAAAATATTCCGAGAGTAAGACAAATAAGGTATCTTCATGTGAAAGTTCATAAAAATCTGTTCCGTCTGCCTGCTTCCCTCCGGACTACAACTTGGATGTATTCAAGTCCAATGTTAACAAATTCCTAATGAACCGCCCCCTTAAGAAAACACTTCAGCAAATCTCCTCACTAACTTAATGTACTTGCAATAACCCTTATCCCTGAGTGACTTCCGGGCCTTGATAAGTGGTGATCACTGTGGAAAAAAAAACAAAAAAAAAACAGTTATCGTGTTCATAGAATATCACACACACAGACACACACAGAGGCAATGTTTATTTGATATATATATATATATATATATTTATATGTCTGTGTGTATATATATATATATATATATATATATATATAGGGGCTCCTTCAGTCTTTGATAGACTATGGATAACTACATTTTTTGTGGCAGGAGGTACGCAATCTCCAACCACAACTCTCCTAAGTCGACATTTGAAACCACTGGCGAAATAAGCGGAGATCCCATACAGCGCCTAAAATTCCCAAATGGTCATCCATCTGGTACTAACCAGACTCAACGTTGCTTAACTTCGGTGATCTGACGGGAACCGGGGTGTCAACGCAATTATATATATATATATATATATATATATATATATATATATATATATATATATATAACTGTGTATATATGTATATATGTATTTATGTAAAAATGCACTTTCGTATAAATAATTGAATTCATTGAAAAAGTATCGCTAACAAAAACAAATGAAACCATCTACATAAAAACGCTATACATTCAGTAGTCGCGCGACGTAGCAGCGTAGTAAAAGTCTTCTTTTCATGGTGTACTGAATTCGAATATCGCTTGATTTAGCCACTCTGATGAGTCGTAGACGACGAAGCACATGTCAGTGGATCATCACGATGGTCATGTTGGAAATGATGATTCTGATGATGATGATGATGATGATGATGATGATGATGATGATGATGATGATGTGTTTTTGTCTTTGCAAAAGTTTTTTTTTTTTAAATTAATTGTTTTTGTACTGAACAACTTTGAAGACGGAGTTGTATGTTTGTTATTCGATAATGCTTCAATAGTTCGCGATATTTTTTTTAATCAGAAAACATTTCCAATCGACAAACGAGCATCAATCGGCGAGAAGTTACTTTATTGTAAAAATTATTAAAGTATCAACAAGCTGAAATCCGTGATTTTATGTGAAATTTGCAACCACTGACATGAAAAACCGAACGAAAATACGTGGGCATTTCAAAAGAAAAAAGGCGAAATAAAAAAAAAATAAAAACAAGACAGAAATTATTAACGGATGTCTTAAGAAACGTCTATTTAAATTGCGCTTCTAGCGATCAAAGTGATTTTTTTTTTAAACTTGGGATGACAAAAAAAATGCTGTTTGAGATTTGAATACGGTGGAGCAACGAAATTGCTGCATTCATTTTTTTTGCCGACTGTTATCCTCATCTTCATTATTTTCGTTGTTTCACCACGTTTCGGCGAGCTCATCCTGTGGTCTTCTTCAGGTAGTTAATCACGACTTGTAACTGTATCCTCTATTAATTACTACCTACAACGGTTGTTGTCTCATTACGCTTTGGCCAAGATTGAAACCGTTTTCTTAAGACAGTGATCATCTAGACCCGTAAAGACTCAACGCCATTACCCACTGCGTCACGAAGGGCAAATCAAGTTAGATTTTATATGGTCTTATATTTTATGTTTTTCTCTTGCCTTCCAGTGTCGGGTCCGTGCCGAATAGTATTATTTACTACAATAGAACCCTAGATACGGTGGCCCTAGGATACGGTTGTTACAGATCACGGTCCCTGATTACGGCATTTACCCCGCCTTACGGTGTAATTTATAATGTTATATATACTATATACCATTTTGTTACAAAATTTTAATGTCGTATACCGGGGTTATACTGTATTTTATTTGTATGTTTTTTTTTTAAATCCTGTGAGATGAAGTGCTCAATCTTTTGCAACTTGTTCTCATTATCTTCGTAGTTGTTTCCCTACGTTTCGACAAACTTTGGTCTGGCCTTCTTCAGGTGGTTAACCACGACAGGATAGGAATGCTGACTCTTATAACTGTATCCCCAGTAATTACTGGCTTCCATATTTGTTGTTGTCTCACCACATTTACTGAGATTAGTTTGCCAAAACTGTTCATCATATACGCTGGGCCTTTATACTTGTGCAGTGATAAAACTTCTCAAATTCATTTGTGATGTTAGCCTATATAAATGCGTTAACTTTAATCAACATCATACTCTTCCTTTTTTCATGCAATTCTTTTCTGATTATCGATTTTCGATAGTTATCGAAACAATTTTGATACAATTTTGATCCAAGCCCTAAGTTCATTCCCAAACACATGAACTACATTAGTGCGAAATTCATAAAAAAATTAACCCAGCCGTTTGGGGCCTATAGGGAACGAACTGCCAGACACATACACACCCAAAGTGCGTTTTATATATAAGTAGAGGTTATAAATGGTAAGCGCTTTATAATAGAGTTAATTTCCGATCAGCCTGTAGAATTGAATTACTATGTCCTGATAATTATGAAGAATGCCTTGGTCAAGAGTCTCACCATTATTAAAAGCTGACATTCAATCCTTTATAGATTAATATCCTTTTAATTTGTTACTGAAGTATAATTCTTACAAGAAATTTATAAAACAAAGTGTATTGCATAGGTTTCATTTAGATTTCAATTTTACACATGGTAACCACATTAACTGGTTTGACAATGAATTTTTCCCCTTTCTGTACTAAAACGTCTATATTTATTCTTTTTTTGTTCATTTTTGGAATCCTTTTCGACAGGGCCTCATCAATTGTGCATCGATCATTCTTTATAGATCCTTTATATATTTCACACGATAAGGATGGAGTGCTGTGGCTACATCTGGGCAGGAGCTGCTAGAAATGACTTGTTCTACCTAGATAGAGTTCAAACTAGACTTCGAAGCCTAGTAGGAGATATCATTTTCTCTTCCCTGCAGCCCCTGTCTCGCAGAAGAGATGTTGCGAGTTTGTCTCAGCTTTATCTTTATTTTCATGGAAAGTGCTCGACTGAGCTTCAATCCAGGGTCGTCCCTCGCCAAACATTCACAAGGAACACTCGTCTATCTGAAAACTATCAATAACCCCCCTCTTTATCTGTTCCTAAACTTCAATGTAGATTCCATAAATAAAACATTGTTCTTAGACCGGCACGCCTATAAAACTGTCTTCCGTTTTCCTGCATTCCAGCTGACTACAATATGGTTGTCTTCAAGTCCAATGTAAACAAGTTCTTGGTGAACCGTTCCACTTAAGTTAACAAATTTACTGAATTTCCATTACTAACGATTACTTTATTGTGCAATTGACTACTGTACAATTTTAATCCTTATTCTCGAGTAGTCTGTGGGCCTTGATAAGTGATTATGCCTATGTAAGAAAAATCCTCCTTTGCATTGTAATTCTATTATTTGATAAGAGATAAAGATGATTGTTACATTTTTGAAATATAAAATTCGCCCTACGCATCCGTCATTAAGGTGACCGATTGTCTTGGAGAAAGATATTTAACACCAAGTGGCTTTATGTCTCGTATCGAGCGAGTTACATGAAAACACAAACACGCACACACAAACTAATTCCTTCAGATTAGTCAAATACTGTTTTTAATATCCTACCACTCTTTTGGGTCGGATTCTTTAATTCTAAAATGTCGTCATTTTATTTTAAAGAATATATAGTTTTTACATTTCGTTTCTATATCATTTGTTACGAGCGATGAAGAAACCAACCAAATAAACTATTTTTAATTTATACGGGCGCAGCTTTCTATACGGGGTCTCTTCTCTACAAACGCTTTTTTTTTGTTGTCATTTCATATGGGGCTGTGATGATGTCATTTGTTGAACTATTTATCCATGAACAACAGAAAAAGACTTACGTCAAGGTTTTATTAGAGAGAAGAGAAGAGAGACAGAGAGACAGAGAGAGAAAGAAATTATGGTATAGGGTTAATAACTATAATTACTTTCTTCTTAGTTTTCTAATGATGGAAAAAGTACTGTTTTCTGCATGATTTGCAATATTCGGTTGGTGATATATTCAGATTTGATTAGTTCGTCAGCCAAAGTTTTATTGGAAAAATGCTTATGAATATATATATATATATATATATATATATATATGTGTATATATATATATATATATATATATATATATATATATATACATATATATTATATATATAAGGGGGAAGACACAGAGACAGAGAGAGAAATAGATTGATGGATAGAGAGAGACATATAGAGAGAAAGAGAGAGAGAGAGAACATAGCTATCATTTTAGGTTTTGTGATATATTCAGATTTGATTAGTTCGTCAGTCAAAGTTTTATTGGAAAAATACTTATGGATATATATATATATATATATATATATATATATATATATATATATATATATCCATAAGTATTTTTCAATATATATATATATATATATATATATATATATATATATATATAGAAACACATACATGCATAGAATTCATCACCATTCATTAATCAACCTATCGATATCATTACTCATAATCTTCAAATGGGTTTTAAGCCTTGATAAGTGACAACCTAGTCCATTCATTCCTTTTGCAATCTGTTACTCTCGTCTTCATAGTTGGTGTTGTTTCTCCACACCTCCACCTGCTCATGCTCGAGACAGGATAGGAATGCTAAATCGGTTTACTCAGCTCCAGTAATTACTGCCTTCCATAGTTGTTTTCCTCGCGTGCCCCGAAGAATGATCGATGCACAATTGATGAGTCCATGTCGAAAAGGAGTCGAAAATAAAAATAAAAAAAGAATAAATATAGACGTATAAGTACAGAAAGGCGAAACATTCATTGTGAAATCAGTTAATGCGGTTACCATGTGTAAAATTAAAATATAAATCCAAACCTATTATATACACTTTGTTATATAAATTTCTTGTAAGAATTATACTTCAGTAACAAATTAAAAGCACTTAACAATAGGGACGTTGGGGGATAAAATTATTATGTCTCAATGATTATGAAGAGTGTCTTGCTCAAAAGTCTCAGCATCACTCAAAGCTGATATTCAATCCTTTAAAGAGTCCATACAATTCTCTTTAGTGTTGTAATTCTATCAGTTCGTAACAGATAAACTTGATACGTTGAAGTGACGTTTTTGTAAATGTAGAAGTCGCTCCACGCATATCTCACTTATCTTGACCAATTGTCTTGGTCAAAGAACTTTTCCCCAGTCTTTAAGAGATATAAGAATAAACAGAGTATTACAATAGACGACAGTGTCCTAATTTTTAACCGTGGATCCTTTTAAATCAGGAAGAGTCACGACATTGCTACTTGACATCACTAAAGAATATATATATATATATATATATATATATATATATATATATATATATATATATATACGAGCAAACAGTTAATTAAACATGTTACAAACATTTTGAAATGAGTTGAAAACATATTTAATCTGAAAAGGAAACACTAGATAAGTGGATAGTCCTTAATCCGCGGAGTTTCGAAGAAATACTTTCCTTCTCATCAGAGGGTAGGAATTAGCAAAAGGCGGGATCGGATTTTGCATACAAAAGTATTTGATGAAACAACAAGTAAGTCAAAGATCTTACTTGATAACAAAAAAAGTGAAGCAGAGGGAATATGGTGAAGAAAAAGGTGATTACACATGAATAGATAGTCTGGTGGAAGATAAATAATCCAGTGACGGTAAAATCCAAATATATAACTTCAAGAAAGTTAATTGAATTTCCATTTACAAAAGTAAAATCCAAGGAAATCCCGTAATTGGGAGATCGCGCCATAATAATCCAAAGCCAGAAATCCATGGAATAATTCACAAAGACGTGTACAAGGAAAAAAATTCCAATAATATTAATAAAAGAAAAATAAGATATGCTTTTCACTCTACTGCCGAGACATAAATATAAATAAGAAAAATCAGGGAAGAAAAAGAAGAGAAAAAATATATATACGTTATTTATACGTTATTTTATTTTATATATAAATATATATATATATATATATATATATATTAAGTAATATGATTGATAATTTAAAATTTAAAAATCAAATTATAATTAAATTAAAAATCCGTTTCATAAGAAGGAAGAACAAAATCGAAATCAAAATTGATTTGATTTAGTTGTTGTTCCTTCTTATGAAACGGATTTTTAATTTAATTATAATTTGATTTTTCAATTTTAAATTATCAATCATATTACTTAATATTGAATTAGCTCTAGGACATTTAACTATCGAGCTTATTATATATCTAAATTACAACAAGCACTTTCTCTTTCCTGTATTTTAATTAAACTAGTAATTTCGCTATTACATAAAAATACACTCAGCTCTTTAGACTATTGTTCTAATCTCCTTTAAATATATATATATATATATATATATATATATATATATATATATATATATATATATATATAATAGCCTTTCAGCCCGGCGTTGCGAGAGTGTTTGGGGGTGAATGTTAAGCAAACAAAAAAAAACGGTCAATTTTTTAAACTTTGACCCCTATTATGACCACTTAAAATGTATTGTTTTGGGCTGAAATAAAATTATTAAGTTAGATCCCTGTCCAAGGAACCTGTATCAACAATTTTAATTGTTTAGACCCAAAATTATCCGGGGAGTTTCGTAGAGTTCTCCTTGAAGCTTGACCCCTTAACAGGCAAAGTTCGAGCCAAAAATGGATCACAAAGATTTTCCCAAATCTCAGTACCCTGTATATCAAGTTTCGAGTCTGTAGACTTAAAACTGACAGAGATATTGTGTGGGGAAATGTACACAGATACAGACACAGACACAAACACACACAGAGACACACACAGACACGTTCACTTATGTATATATATATATATATATATACATATATATATATGTATACACACACACACACACACACTATATATATATATATACATATATATATATATATATATATATATATATTATGGCAGTGTAGCTTAGTTTCCGAGAAGTCATCATGCGCCTACCAAAATGTGCTCAATGAGTTAACATACAAACATTGGTGGATACATATGTGCATACATGTTTCTGTAATCACCCATTATTATGGAGACTACGTCTTCAGCCCAATAATTTCCTCTTGAAAACACAATTCAAGATACAAAATCATTTTCTTATATCACCTACAAAAATAGAATATTGTCTTAGAATAGGGTTGGGGGTCGGTCGTGGGGGATATAAGTAAGGACATGACCGCTTATCCATCGATTTTTTGTCATGTTTTTATTTTCTCTTATCTTTACTTCCGTAATTTTGATTTTTATTCTTTCTATACCTTAATTTAAGTACATACTCTCCATAGTTTTGGGTGAAATTCTATACCTGTAGACGTACAGAAACATGTATGCACATATGTAACCATCAATGTTTGTATAAATAAATTTTATACATATACATATATATATATATATATTTATTTATTTATTTGTAGTCATCGACATACAGTCCTGATTCGTTGTATCACAACTCATCAGTTCCGCTAGACTAGCATCTCTCCCAAGCCAAGGATTAAACCTAGAACCGCGGTGTTGACAGTCGGTAGTTCTCCCATTCGACCACAGAAGCGACGCCCGCAAATAACTCGTCGGAATGTCTATTTAAATAGACACCCGCCACCACTTTTATAGTATTCAAACCGCCTGTTTGTAAATAAACAAACAACGAGCTTCGCATTTTTCAGCCAATTAAGTAGCGGGTGAGATTATTTACTACAGTGCTCTACCCAAAGACGGGGGAGGGCTTAAAATATATTTGTAGTCATCGACATACAATCCTGTGTCGTTGGATCACAACTCATCAGTGCCGCTAGACTAGCATCTCTCCCAAGCCAAGGATTGAACCTAGAACCGCCGTGTTTACAGTTGGCAGTTCTCCCATTCGACCACAGAAGCGACGCTCGCAAATAACTCGTCGGAATATCTATTTAAATAGACATCCGCCACCACTTTTACAGTGCTCAAACCGCCTTGTTGACAGTCGGCAGTTCTCAGGTAGTGCCTGGGAAATATAAAGTAAGAAACACTAAACGCTAGTTTATGCAACGTTCACAACTTCTGCTCGTTCGAACACTCTGGATAGTCTCTACCCGAATTGAGATTTTACTAGTTATTAAATCTCCGTATTCTTGCGGTCATAGCTAGGTGGCCTAGAAGTAAAGGCTTGGAAAAATGGTGCCAAAATTAGCTTCATGTGTTCATGGCAGAAATTGTAATCTCTTACACTTATTAATACTATTGTTACTGTCTTTAGGTATAAAGGAATAATTATATGTATGTATATATATATATATATACATACATATATTAAAATTAACTGCAAACTGCTGCTTAAATTTATGCCGTTATAAACAAAGAATAGCGTCTATAAATTTTAAGCCGTTATAAACTAGAAGAGCGTCTATAAACATTAACACATAATCAATATTTAATAATACCCCCCCCCTCTTATTATATACACTCCTACTACTTTAAATTCCAACGTCCCCTCTCATCCACTCCCCCTTCTTATCTAACTCCCCTTCAGCTGCTACGATATTTCCATTTTAATTTGGTATTATAACTCAGTCAATCTATGAATTCTGACGAAGCTAGTCGGATATTTCCTCTTCTTTTGAGAATATTCCCCTAGCAGGAACAATATGTAAACTCATTCTGGACTCACAGTAATAAATTTCCTATATACTGCTCTGGCTACACATTGAGCACTCTAGTCCGGTTTTTTCATCACTGATATATATATATATATATATATATATATATATATATATATATATATATATATATATCGTTTGAATTAAAACGCTGTTACGTTGAGACATTTTTAATGATAAAAAATAAATAAATAAATAAAAAATACAATTGTCTTCCACAAACAGCTTAAATAATCCACGTGAACTCTTTCGAACATGATTGCTAGGAATTAAGTTGTCCATACAAATTTCCAGTTTTTTCAACGGTTATTTTTCTTTTTCATTTCGATACTTTTTTGTGACAAAGAGCGGAGGCCCGCTTGAAATATTATAATAAAAATATTCAATACAAAAGTAACAGCGTTTTCATGCTTCAAAAATTCAAAAACCCTCATAACTCTCAGGATCTTTAAACTTATATATATATATATATATATATATATATATATATATATATATATATATATATATATATATATACTAGCATTTCAGCCCGGCGTTGCCCGGGTGTTAGGAGGTGTGTGTCGAGTAAAAATAAACGTGGTAGTAGAAAGTCAGGCTCGAACCCGTACCGCGAAGAAGGAAAACAATTGAAAAACATGACGTCTTTGCTGTTACGACCACCGCCAATCCGGAAGTGACGTATGTTCAACTTAAGGCTAGAAAACCGAAAAGATGGGATAACTTTCGACAATATCGGTGAAAGAAGCGACTCCTCCCTGTAGAAAAGTGGCCAGTTGAATGTGAAGAAATTAATGTTTTTAGCCAATTTTTCTACATATGTCTGAAAGTTGGAGCTTACAAGTGATACTGACCTTGTGACAATCCGTCACCTCCGTCGAAAGTTTTAGGAAGACATGCAAACATACATACATACATATATGCATACATTTATATATTGGTACCTCAAATGTTCGATTAAAGCCGATTAAACAGTATGCCCTATCTCTGAATACCCTTTATGTAAAATTTCAAATGTTAAGACCAGAAATTTTCTGAGTAGTTTGGTAGAGATGCATTTATTATGACCCCTTAACATTTATTTTTCGGGGCTCAAATCAAGTTATTCAGTTAGATCTATACCCAAGGAACTAATATCTAAAACCTCAAGTGATTAGACCCAAAATTGTCGGAGGAGTTTAGTAGTTCTCAAAGGTTAAATCGTTTTACTTTGACCCGTTAATAGCCAAATTTCTGGCCGAAAACCGACCACATCGATTTTCCAAAATCTCAGTACCCTGTATATCAAATTTCGAGTTTGTAGACTTAAAATTGACAGAGTTATTTTGTAAGGAAATGTAAACACATAAACGCACACAGACACACAGATACACAGACACACAGATGCACGGACATGTTCACTTTTATAGATATACTAGCATGGGTGCCTGGCGTTGCCTGGATGTTTGGAGGTGTATGCTGAGAAAAAAACGGTCAGGTTTTTTTTAAATTTGACCCCTATTATGACCCCTTACTGCTTACTGGTTTGGGCTCAAATAAAGTTATTAAGTTAGATCCATGTCCAAGAAATCTGTATCTAAAATTGTCGGAGGAGTTTGGTAGAGTTCTCAAATGGCAACTCGTCGAACTTTGACCCCTTAACAACCAAATTTCTGGCCGAAACTCGATCAGATAGATTTTCCCAAATCTCAGTACCGTGTATATAAAATTTCGAGTCTGTCGACAAAAAATTGATAGAGTTATTGCGTAGGGAAATGTACACAGACACACAGACACGTTCACTTTTATAGATATACTAGCAGGAGTTCCCGGCGTTGCTCGGGTGTTTGGCGGTGTATGCTGTGCAAAAAAAGCAAAAAAAAAACAAAAAAAATGGTTTATTTCTTAAAACTTTGACCCCTATTATGACCCCTTAAAATGTATAGATTCGCGCTCAAATCACTTTATTAAGTTAGATCCAGGTTCAAGGAAACTATATCTAAAATTTCAAGTGTCTAGACCCAAAATTGTCGGAGGAGTTTGGTAGAGTTCTTAAAGGTCAAATCGTTGAAATTTGACCCCTTAACAGCCAAATTTCTGGCTGACACCCGTCACATCGATTTTCCCAAATCTCAGTACCCGGTATTTTAAATTTCGAGTCTATAGACTAAAAATTGACAGAGTTATTGCGTAGGAAAATGTACACAGACAGACAGACACACAAACACACAGGCAGACAGACAGACAGACAGACACGTTAACTTTTATAGATATATAGACTAGCATTTCAGCCCGGCGTTGCCCGGGTGTTTAGATGTGCCCTTTTCTCTTCTCTACTATGTCTTTCCAGCAGAAGAGTCGTTGCGAGACTGTCTTTCCTACATCATTAATATGATAGCAAATGCTTATCTGATCTCCAATATATGGTCCCTCCTTGGCAAACTTTAACATAAAACACTGAAACCAGAGTTAATAATTTTCCCCCACTCTTTATCTGTACCTAACCCTAAACGTAGATTTCATGAACAAGATCAATGTTTTAGAACTGCACGCCTGTGGAAGTCTCTTCCGTTTTTCTGCTTTCCAGCTGACTGTAATACGGTCGTCTTCAAGTCCAACATAAACAAGTAATTAGTGAGCCGGTCCCTTAAGTGATCCAATTTACCAAATCTCCACTACTAAGGATTACTACGATATTGTTCAGTTGACTACCGTACATTCATTAACACTTATCGTCGAGTGGTCTCCGGACCTTGATAAGTGGTGAATTCCTTTGTAAAAAAAAATCATCATCGTAGTTTCACTTTATCTCCAGATCTATTGTCAGGCACTGTCTGAAATATTTCTCAGATTTCCATCGGAGCACGCGTCGCTCAGGTGACAGTCTGTATGGATGTGTATGATAGTTTGCACGTTGGCACCGCAGGAACACTGAGCGCCATGTACATAGTCCCACTTGTGTAGTTTTCCCCGTGTTTTGACAACCTTTTCGCAGGCTCGGATGAGGATTACTCTTCTCAGAAGATTCCAGAGCCTGCCGGAAACTTTTTGCTGGAAGCACCACTTGTTGTCTTGGACAGATGAGTTACACCAATGCAGGCGAAAGGACGCTAGTATTGTTTTCCGATGCCTGGCGTTGTGGCAAGGCTCTTGCGGGATGGTAGTTTATGTCTATGTAAAGAATGACGATTGGCATTGCTCTGTTTGTAAGGTTTTGCTTGTCACAATAGCCTTCGATATCAGTTATCACGTCGACTCTATGAAGGAGCAATACTGAAGAGCCTGTAAACAGATGGCAGTGATAAATTACGAGTACTTGATAATAAGGAGTTACGTTTCAGTATAGATAGTTTTAATAATTCTCCCACGGATAAAATCTATGCAAAGTCCAAAATGTTTTAAACAAAAGTGGTGATGCCTCCGTTCAGTCTTAATAGACAACGGATACCCCCTAAAGGGGCAGCTGTGCGTGTGATCTTGTGGCCAGGGTTGTGCAATCCCCAACCACACCCCTCATGAATCGGCACTGCTTAAGTCCAGTAGCAAGGAGAAGTCTAGGACGACTGGAAACAATGTCGAGATAACCAGCGAGCACATACAGCACCTGAAAATTTAAAATAGTCACCCATCTTTTACTAACCAGGCTCATCGTTGCTTTACTTCGGTGATCTGACGGGAACAAGTGCGACAACGCGATTATGCGGTATTATTTGATCACTATGTTATTTGTTTTTTCACACAAAAGTGTGACGGACCAAATTACTTAACGACCGGTGACGAAAACATCTATTATGGCGGACAAGGATTTATATATTAGATTTATGTGAAGCAGTCCTGCGGTATTGTGTTCTACAGACAGGCAATTCTAGAAAATAGGTTTTGCCAATTAAATTATCGTTTAGGCATAGATAGAAAGTAAAAAAAAAGGTGGTTATAGTTAGGCGAGTATTTACTGTGAATGTTTTCCAGGGGAGGAATCATAGATTGAACCTCGGTCGACTGTAAGAATAGATGTTCCGACGAACCGCCAAAGCCTCTGTTATGGAGGGAGTAAATTTTAATATAAAAAAAAAATATGAACGAAAACTTTTCATTTTCCAAAGTTGTTTGTTTTGGCGACATTTCACAGAAGAGAAATCCGTGCTAAGGAGGAATTTTTACATCTTTAGACTTTTTTATTTGAGATTTTTTATTTTTTTAAAGATTTATATTTTTAAAACGAAATTTTGTTTTTCATTTTTTAAGTGTTTGTTTGTCTGTTATTGTTTGATTTGTTGTCTTCGTCTTTTTTCTTCGTTTGCATATTTTGTAGTTTTTCTATCGCACGTCTTAATAATCATTGAAGCACATTTGAAAAATGTTTACACTTTACTAACAAACAAACATCAAATGAAAAAAAATCTGTTATTCACACATGAAAAACATGCGCATGCGCACACAGACACACAATGGTTAAACCAATTATATCAGTTACTAAAAGAGAAATAGCTGCCTATTTAAATAGGCGCTGTTGTGTTATATATATATATATATATATATATATATATATATGAAATTTATTACTGTGAGCCCAGAGGAGGAAATATCCGACTAGCATCATCAGAATTCATAGATATGAATTCTGATGATGCTAGTCGGATATTTCATCTTATTTTTGAGGATTTTCCCCTAGGTGAAACAATATGTAAAGTTATTCTGGACTCACAGTAATAAATTTCCTATATACTGCTCTGGCTACACATTGAGCACTCTATTTAGGTTTTTTCACCACTGGTAAGTATATATATATATATATATATATATATATATATATATATATATATATAAGAAAGAAGATTAAAAATGTAAGTTGAACTTTACAATAAAAATTTATTGTTCGACAGAATACTCCAAAAAACAGTTTACAAATTTATTTATAAATACTGATATTTATATTAGATTTTATTTATCATTGCGTATATCAGGTAAACACCACACCCTTTTGATTTCATTACTTATATATATATATATATATATATATATATATATATATATATTGATTTTCAAATTTTAAATTATCAATCACATTACTTAATATTGAATTAGCTCTAGGATATTTACCTATCGAGCTTATTATATATCTAAATTACAACGAGCACTTTCTCTTTCCTGTATTTTAATTAAACTAGTAATTTCACTGTTACATTGAAATACACTCAGCTCTTTAGACTATTGTTCTAATCTCCTTTAAATTATATATATATATATAATTATACATATATATATATATATATATATATATATATATATATAATATTCTTATTCATCAATATTTCGTGTTCATTATTATATTCTTTTGGACCGAATATATAGTAAGCAAATAGACTTTAAAGGTAAAAAAAATGACTTGTGCGCCACCACGGAGAATCGAAACCGAAACATTTAACTTATGATTTATTTTTTTCCTTTGACGTTAATATCTGACCTATGAAGACACGATTGCTGCAAGGCGTAAACTTAAAATATGAAGGAATAGCTATTACATTACGCATGACTAATGTGTAGCGCCGTTGTTATACTTTCACCTCGCAAATTCCATTTTTTTTAATTTTCACTTATTTTTACGGATTCACCCCAGCAAAAACCCAAATATAAAATTTCGCATGGATACGAATCGACTATATATTAAGCTTCGTATCTGTAGACAAAAAAAATGGTAGAAAAGTTTGGATGGCAAAATTCTTCAATCAAATATGTATACGAATATATAAAAATATATAGAAAGATGACTGTTTTTACTATAAACTTTTTACGCAAATATTATGCAAGTATAAATCATGTAGAACATCTGTATGAATATAATTACAAGTAATAGTTAACGAAAGATGATCATCACATAAGAAAACCGAAAATAAACTAATAGGGAATTAAGTAAAATGAATAGTTAAAAGAATATTTATATTAGCTAAATCTTTTGCAGATAATGTCAATTCCACGGCCCACATATAAAAAAGTTGTATTTTCTTTTAAAAAATGAGTAAAAAAGGGTTTTTAAACTCAATATCAATACACGCAAAAACACAAACTATATATATATATATATATATATATGTATATATATATATATATATATATATATACTTATGCAAATTGAAATTATTTTAACTTTCATGAAGTTATACATTTGGATTTTTCCGTCACTGGATTATTTATCTTCCACAAGATTATCCATTCATGGGTAATCACTTTTTTCTTCACCATATTCTCTCTGCTTCACTTTTTTTTTTGTTTTCAAGTAAGATCTTTGACTTTCTTGTTGTTTCATCAAATACTTTTGCATGCAAAATCCGATCCCGCATTTTGCTAATTCCTACCCTCTGATGAGAAAGAAATTATTTGTTCGAAACTCCGCGGATTAAGGACTATCCACTTTTATAGCGTTTCCTTTTCAGATTAAATATGTTTTTAACTCAGTTCAAAGTGTTTTTTAACATGTTCTATTAACTGTTTGTCGTGTATATATATATATATATATATATATATATATATATATATATATATATATATATATGAGGCATTATATGCATTTGTTATATCCTTTATGCTCTTTAATTTTTTAACAAATATCGAGTTTGATTTTTAAAAGGGGTAGGCATAAAAAATAAAAATATACGCAAATCGTACCTTTTCTCTGACCTATATATATATATATATATATATATATATATATATATATATATATATATATATATGTGTGTGTGTGTGTGTGTGTGTGTGTGATGAAAATAATGGAAATAGTATTCCGACAAAATAGAGAAAATAAAAAGGAACAAACCGTATTATGTGTTCATCAACGTTTCGTCTTTATTTCGAGACTTCCTCTGGAAGGAAATTTTAGTGACGTCAATCAAAATAGTTAAATTTATTTCAAATAAACCGCGCCGGAGACTTCTTGAATCTGCGCTTATCACAATTTCAAGCACTATTAAACAACGTGGAGGTTTCTATAACATAGCGCCATTTATAAGTAAACTGTTATTAAAAGAACATTATTTAACTGTGGACACAGGTTAACTTTCTCACACCATTCAAACACCCCCTGTAATAATTAACACATAATCTCAATCAATAAATTATATAAAAAACACTCAGTTCATTTCTGTTACAAACTTATATTTGAATTTCAACAGATATATTTTTTCCCAATAAGAATATAAACTTGCGTTCATAGTTTTAAAATTAAATTAACGACTATATGACGTCACTAAAATTTCCTTCTCTTTAACAGCGCCAGTCCCCCCCTCCTTTTTGAATTTCCAACATCAATTTTCCGTTTCTCTGAAATAGAACTGCGTCACACTGTGCACGTTAAACATTTTCAAATATTTTGTACTGGTATATTTTTTTGGTTTCTTAATCTCATTCATCCAGACGAAACGTTGATGAACACATAATACGGTTTGTTCCTTTTTATTTTCTCTCTCTCTATATATATATATATATATATAATTTAAAGGAGATTAGAACAATAGTCTAAATAGCAGAGTGTATTTTAATGTAATAGTGAAATTACTAGTTTAATTAAAATACAGAAAGTAAAAGTGCTTGTTGTGCTTATTATATATATCACATTACTATATATATATATATATATATATATATATATATATATATATATATATATATATATATATATTGGAAAAAAGGCTCAGTGAACATAAAAGAGATAAAAAAAATACCAATACCCTAAGTGCATTATTCTCTCATTTATTGCAGCATAATCACACCTTTGATTTTAGACAAGCAAAAGTAGTTGAATTTATTTCAAATGAACCGCGCCGGAGACTTCTTGAATCTGCGCTTATCGCAAATTCAAGTAAATTAAAAAACCTGCAGGCTTCTATAACATAGAGCGATTAATCAGTAAACTTTTATTAAAAGAACATAATTTAACTGTAGACACAGGTTAACCTTCTCACACCATAGAGACATACACTTCAATAATTAATACATATAATCTCAATCAATGAATTACATAACAAAAACACAATCTTTTAAACACATTCAAACCATTCAAACACCCCCTATAATAATTAATACATATAATCTCAATCAATAAATTACATAACAGTCATTTCATTTCTGTTACAAACATATATTTGAATTTCAACAGATATATTTCTCTCCAGTAAGAATATTAACTGCGTTCATATCTGTTAAAATTACATTAACGACTGTATGACGTCACTAAAATTTCCCGCAAGCCCCCGTCCCTTTCTTGAATTTCCAACGTCTTTCTCCGTTTTTTTTCTGAAATAGAACAGCGTCACACTTTGCACGTGAAACATTTTCAAATATTTTGTACTGGTATTTTTTGTTTCTTAATCTCATTCATCCAGAGGACGTCTATAAATAAAGACGAAACGTTGATGAAAACATAATACGGTGTGTTCCTTTTTATTTCTCTCTCTCTCTCTCTCTCTCTCTCTATATATATATATATATATATATATATATATAAACATATATATATATATATATATATATATATATATACGAGCAAACAGTTTATAAAACATGTTAAAAAACACTTTGAAATGAGTTAAAAACATATTTAATCAGACAGTTAATTGTATTTCCATTTGCACAAGTAAAATCCAAGGAAATCCCGTAATTGGAAGATGGTCCAAATTAATCCAAAGGCAGAAATCCATGGGATAATTCACAAAAATGTGTACAAGGGGAAAAAAGAAAATATTCCAATAATATTAATAAAAAAAAAAGACATGCTTTTAGCTCTACTACCGGGACATAAATATAAGTAAGGAAGATCAGGGAAGAAAAAGAGAAGAAAAAATTATTATATATATATATATATATATATATATATAGAGAGAGAGAGAGAGAGATTTGTTATTGTTGTTTTTTCAAGCAATACATACGGTTAATATTGGCTCCGCCTCGAAGCTCACTTTTTTATTTACTTAGAAAGTCGCCCTTTTAATTTGTTTAAACGTATATAACATTTTTATTTATTTATTATTTTTAAAACAGTAATCTACGTACACGCGTGTTTCGAGGTCGTTACCTCTCGTCAGCGTAGTTAAACTGTTTCTAGGGATCGAACCTCAGACCATGTTTACCACAGTCCGATCCCTTAACTGTTAGGCCACAGACCCTAGATTAATTATACTGTTTATTTTTATCACTTATAAATTTAGATTTGTTATTGTTGTTTTTTCAGGCGATATATATATATATTAGTGATGGGACGATCCCAGTATTTTTTCATGATCTCGATACAATTACTGATTCCGTAATAAATTCCCGATTCCGACACGATTTCCGATTACGATTCCGATTCTTAATAAATCTCTATTATTTTACTATAAAAGTGTTATTTTGTCCCGATTACCATAAAAACACATATTTAATGTGCATATATTTTCTCAACAGTAAAAAACACTTGTGAGTGGTTATCTAGAGATTTTAGTCTTACTGGAAGTTTAAATGAATAAATATTTATTATTTTATTATTACTATAAGCAGTGGAAGATGATTTATAAAAACAAAATCAAATAAAATAGATAATTAAAGGATAACGATGAATTCGAAAAAAATAAACATCTTATATATCCAAAAGGAGCTAGAATTGAATTGTGAACAAAAAGGAGAGCAAGCTACATTTTTGAATTTAGATATAAAAATTGAGGATGGTATTTTTCTTTATAAAATATTTCCCTTCCCGAATAGGCCGTATGCCGCATAAACATAGTATCTGCCCTGATTTTTATGCTTTATGGAACCATTATATCAGAGTTTTTGAGAATAGCTCACGTTACTTTAAAATTAATAGATTTTATACCACCAGTTTCTAGCTTAGAAATAAGGATGATAAAATAAGGTGGGGATAAAACTAACATATTTAAGCAGTTAAAATAAACATTTATTCGTTATCCTGATGCTTTTGAGTCGTTTAAAATTAACCAGAGTATATGATTAAAGGAAATTTAAAACTATATTATTTATGTATAAAATTTATTTTTTAAAAATGTATATATTTATAAATATTTTAACCTTTATATGTATATAATCTATATATATATATATGTATATATATATATATATATATATATATATAAAAGCGAAAATGTATGTATGTATGTGTGTTCGCTTTTTCTGTATGTCTACAAAAGGCTTTTTTCAGAGAAGCGGTCGGTCGCCTAACAACATTTTTAAACTTTTTATATAACATATAAATCTTAATATCTCAGAGTTAACAACGGAGCTCGCCTGTCTATTTAATTTGCTCGACTTCGGAAAAATAAATATTCAACATTTGTCGCTCACCGCATGTGGGTTAGTCTTTTTCCTATAAAATCTTGGGAAAATAAAAATAAAAAAGCCCCCGCAGTAAATGAAATACTATCCTGCAGTCAAATTTGACCTCATTAAGTCATTAAAACGTGCACCTGCCAAACCCAAGTAATTAAATAAATTACAAACGTGTTTCCGTTAGCATCTCGCGGTGGCGCAATGCTTAACGTCGCACGTTTTTTTTGTTCACACTTTAATTTACAACTCTGCCTCACCTACCAAAACATTTTTTTTTTTATTTTAATCCCCCCCGGAGTTTTGATTTACCCAAAACCACACACACCTCCAAACACCTGTGCAACGCCGGGTACCCCTCGCTAGTTTTCAATAAATAAGAATGTAAATATACAAAATACTAATTATAGTGGGGGTAATATGTAGTTAAATGGGTTAATCCTAATCTTATAAATACAAGACTGGCAATTAAAAAATATATCCATTTTGAATTTGGAAACAGATGAATCTCACAGGTAAGAAATTCATTTTTATAACATGAATAGGTTAGATAAATTAATTAAGAATAGGAAACCAAGAAATATTATAGCCATGCAAGAACAAAGAGACTCAAAAATAATATTTTTAAAATTTCTGCCTATAAACAAATGGTCAATACCAATTTTGTCATTCATTAAGTGAGAGCCGACGCTATTTAACGACTGCATGTTAGATCTATTGATAAATGGCCACTACAATAGACGCCAAAGCAAAGTATATAAATCTGAAATAATATGTGGAAAGATACAACGTGCAAAGTTGCTCAAATATCAATGGATAAGAGTAGATATCAAATTGTATTGCTATGATAATTGAACTCATGCATTCCTAAACTTAACGTTTCGTCTATTGGCAGTGTGAGATTCTTAGAAACTAACCTCTGTCATAGACTTGTGTCAGAAGCAAAAATGCGTCATTGAATTCGTCTCAAAAGTCATTTTGCATTTTTGGGCGGTTACTATGTACAAAAAACCCGTGGATTACAAAATGTCAATTGGTTCTATGGTACCATTCCCGTTTTATAACTCTTCAACTTTATGAGAAAAATATAGGAGGCTTTACTTTTGTAATAATCCTTGTCGACAACTGGGTGATTTGGTGGAATGGAAATTAAGGCTGTTAAATTCTGTACTGACTCAACGTTTGAGAGTTAAAGGAGAACTTTAGCCGAACACGTGAATATCTACGAGGTTCCTTCAATAAGTTTCCAGACTGTGTGGGCACTTTTATTGATAGCACACACATGAAACTCTAGTACATTCCTGCAATGCTGGGTCCTGAATATGACATTAAATTATATATCCGATGGTAGAGCCCCACCTTGCGGGCTTTGGGGAGTTTGCAGCCACCCCTTGATTGCCATTGCTCCCAGTTCCACTCTAACCCGGAGGGTTAGTACCTGTTAGGGTCCCAACTATGGTTTAAATAGAAACCGACTTGAGAAAATATATATTCTATTAAAAAGATTTTCTTCAAAATCATTGGATTCGGCATTTAATAACCTGAAAAGGGTTGGTATACCGTAAAACCAAAACCAATCAAATCCTGCAATGCAATTGTTGTCCAGTTCCAACAACTTTGGGAAAGAACAAATAAGACCTCTTGTGTGAGCGTGTCCAAGGACTCTCGTTACAGCCTCTTTCATTTCACTCAGTGGTCTCATAACGAAAAACTGTAAGTTTTTTTTAAATTTATCACAAAACCAAAAGTAACAAGTAGCAAGACTTGGACTATAGAGAAAGTTAAGAAACTGTCCTGCATATGCAGGACGATCTTCTCCTTTCTGGTCTACTCTGAGAACCCTTCCGATGCTGCACTTCTATTTATTGTTCTCTTTCAGTGGAGGAACAGTCCTTCTCGACTGAGACATTTTTTTTTTCATTTTTGTACATTTCCTCCACGTTAAAAAACGACCCTGGTGTCTAACTCTGTCCTGTGCGGAGGCATTGTAAATAGGTACTCTGAGAACGCTTAGGACAATCTTTGCACAAATTTTCCTCCCGAATAATTATGTCTACATTTCGCCCACTTGCATACAAGTGTACACCTATTGTCTCTATAGACCCACAACGGTCCTTATCGATTAACTTGTTTATTTAGATCCTCAAACATTAAGGTCCTTAAACTCCAAAACTAAAACATTACCGACATACCAAGCACGCCCTCCCACCTTTCCCCCTTGTTCCCTTCCTCTTTTTCCGCTCTTCTCGCACCCCTCCCCTGACATCATTCACTCTTCCATCCCATCATAAAGAACTGTAAAAGTCTGAGGAAGCTACAGACGGCTAAAAAAAACGGCCGGGTAGCTGAAACAATAATGTAACTTAACAGAAAGATACGGTAATAAAAAATAAAACGTGTATATATATATATATATATATATATATATATATATATATATATATATATATATATATATATTTATATGTGTGTGTATATATAAGTGTGTGTATGGATATGTGTTTATGTGTGTACTGACTTTTTTTACACCTCCCTCACCTTTCATCATCTCTCACAGACTCCCTGTCTTTATTGATTCTATTATGTAACTCGGAAACTAATATTCGAATCATTCATGATCATCCGAAAGCAGTCTGAAGCATTCCATACGTTTCTTTGAGATCATTTCCTAGTTTCAAATAGAGTTTTATTGCGTATAGTTCTTCTTAAGTCTCCTCATGCGTAGATTGCATTTTTGAAAATCACCAGGTATGAGAATAAAGGTTTAGTGTGATGTGTTCTTGTGAACCTTAACTCATAAACAAAAACTTGATGTGCATCAAGAAAATACTGAATGTTCAAGAATCTATGACAATTATAATACCTGTACAAAAAGCTCTTAAACTTATTTAACCTTTTTTGTACCAATGTTCCTTAAATGGAACATAGTTTTCAACATACTATGGAAATTGTAATTTTACTTTAAATATAACTATAAGAATAATTTATAAAAGTTTTCATAAATCTGGGGTAAAATGAAACTACTTTAATAGAAATAACTTATAAAAATTATTTAACCTTTTTTGTACCAATGTTCCTTAAATGGAACATAGTTTTCAACATACTATAGAAATTGTAATTTTACTTTAAATATAACTATAAGAATAATTTATAAAAGTTTTCATAAATCTGGGGTAAAATGAAACTACTTTAATAGAAATAACTTATAAAAATTGAATTTAAAGTAAAATTAAAATTTCTATAGTATGTTGAAAACTCTGTTCCATTTAAGGAACATTGGTACAAAAAAGGTTAAATAATTTTTATAAGTTATTTCTATTAAAGTAGTTTCATTTTACCCCAGATTTATGAAAACTTTTATAAATTATTCTTATAGTTATATTTAAAGTAAAATTACAATTTCTATAGTATGTTGAAAACTATGTTCCATTTAAGGAACATTGGTACAAAAAAGGTTAAATAATTTTTATAAGTTATTTCTATTAAAGTAGTTTCATTTTACCCCAGATTTATGAAAACTTTTATAAATTATTCTTATAGTTATATTTAAAGCAAAATTACAATTTCTATAGTATGTTGAAAACTCTGTTCCATTTAAGGAACATTGGTACAAAAAAGGTTAAATAATTTTTATAAGTTATTTCTATTAAAGTAGTTTCATTTTACCCCAGATTTATGAAAACTTTTATAAATTATTCTTATAGTTATATTTAAAGTAAAATTACAATTTCTATAGTATGTTGAAAACTATGTTCCATTTAAGGAACATTGGTACAAAAAAGGTTAAATAATTTTTATAAGTTATTTCTATTAAAGTAGCTTCATTTTACTCCAGATTTTTGAAAACTTTTATAAATTATTCTTATAGTTATATTTAAAGTAAAATTACAATTTCTATAGTATGTTGAAAACTATGTTCCATTTAAGGAACATTGGTACAAAAAAGGTTAAATAATTTTTATAAGTTATTTCTATTAAAGTAGTTTCATTTTACCCCAGATTTATGAAAACTTTTATAAATTATTCTTATAGTTATATTTAAAGTAAAATTACAATTTCTATAGTATGTTGAAAACTATGTTCCATTTAAGGAACATTGGTACAAAAAAGGTTAAATAATTTTTATAAGTTATTTCTATTAAAGTAGTTTCATTTTACCCCAGATTTATGAAAACTTTTATAAATTATTCTTATAGTTATATTTAAAGTAAAATTACAATTTCTATAGTATGTTGAAAACTATGTTCCATTTAAGGAACATTGGTACAAAAAAGGTTAAGGCACCTCGTATATATCTCATAAAAAGGTCGACTGTTAGCCTTTTTATTTCTGACCGAAAAATTCAATAGAAGAGTGCCTAAGAAACGTTGACACTTTTGATTTGTGGGTTCATGCCTTGGGAATTTTTCTTTGCAACACACAAGGCAAAGACGACCAGAGGGCAATAGATTGTGATCCAATAGGTTGACTAACTACATTAAGCAGAAGGCGAATATCTTGTTGTTTTGATTGACTTTTCCGACCAAAAAAAAAAAAAAAAAAAAAACAGCAAAATAATTCAAATAAATAAATAATATGGAAAAACTAATTCCTTCTGGATTTTTTTTAGAAATTAAATAATTTTCTTAATCTATCCTTTTTATTTCGAAACGTCTTGCTTTATCCATGGAAATATGTTGGCGTCAATAATCATTGATTAAATAAAAGTGATTGATTATCAATAATCGATAGAAAAAAATTGATCTTAAACATTAATCCTCTTTTTGACAGAAAGAGAGATACAAAATCTTTTGTAGATGGCGGATCTCCGGAAATGATTTTCTTGAATGCAAGATATCTCCTTTGAATGGCCTTGGCAAATAGCGACTACTGAATTTGAATTGAAATAGGGAAGGCAAAACGCAAAGAAACATACACTTTAATCGGGATTTATTGTCAACAAGTATATATATATATATATATATATATATATATATATATATATATATATGACTATTTATTTAATCACACAAATTAATGTACAAAAGTATAAATTTATGCGTAAACTTAAAGTATTTACTTAAACAGCGTTCAATACGTAGGTAGAGCGAAGTAGTAAGTTTTAAAATATATATGGCAATTAAGCTACACAGAATATTCCGCGTTTATCCACGCTAGGATTTAAGCAAGGATTTTGTGGTTGTCTCGCCTTTTTATATACGCACCTTTTATTGTGTTATTAGTTAGCCAATCAGCGTTATAGTTTTTCCCGCGCCTTTCCTAATCAACTAATGGTCAGGCACTTACAGGAAAAAGGCACAGTTCACAGCCGGTTCACCCGTTCCTTCGTGTGTGCTGTTTTGGCGGGGAGCGTCGGTCTCTAGTGTCCTGAACTATTTTAAATCTACGTTAAATGTGTGTTTTTTTATGTTAGTTCATATATACATACATATATATATATATATATATATATATATATATATATATATATATATATATATATATATATATACGTGTATATATATGATAATTTATGTATATGTATATTTATTTTATTTGTTTATTTTCTATTGTTATTGTTCGTTTTAAAATTGTTTTGTATCGTTATTCTAGAGTAATTTTTATCCTGTGAACACAGCTGTTCGACATTTCTCTTCTACAGTTTAATAGATGTTGGAGTTCTTTAAAGTATAGAATAGCAAATTTTTCATGAAGGCGTAATCTACTCGCTCGCCGATAGTCGAATGGAAAATAGTATGACAAAAAAATACATGTAGAGACCTAGACGACCGATGTAGGTTATGCCTTCATGGAAAAATTTGCTATTCTATAAATACACGAGGACTCAAATTGAAAGAAAAACAAAAAAGATAACAACAACAATCGCTTCCAGTGATAATCAGATGCACTGATAGAAAGCACCTAAGTAGAATATGGCCGAATAGAAGTTTTCGGCGGCATTTTATACAACACGCCGACTTAAATAAAACAAGACCGCTCGGCAAATGGAAAAGATATCAGGAAATATCGGGAAAAAATAATAACTCTGTCGTGTTCAATCAGATGTACTTGAACAATGCCTTGCTTCCATATATATATATATATATATATATATATATATATATATATATATATATATATATATATATATATACACACACATATATATATATATATACATACTATAATAATTATTAGATACCTACTAACACTAGTGTTTCACCATTTTCGGAAATCATCAGAGCAATGTGTCACTATTAACACCGGTAGAGGGACTGGAACCCGGAAACGTAACCATCTCTGACCTCATTAGCAAGGAGCGAATCAATATCGTGGAAATGTAAACAATTATTTTTTAATATTTTTAACGTCTTTCAGACTGATCTAATAATTATAGGATGATTTGTGCATGTGAGCTAAAGTGACCGATTTTATTTCAGCTACAAAGTGCTCAACGGTAAAAAACGAGTTTCTTAAAGGGGCTGGCATAATTATTACTATAATAATTGGTAAATATTTGCATACACTGGTGTTTCATCCTTTCGGGAATCATTAGTACAGGGTATCACGACTAACACCGGTCGAGAGATTCGAACCAGGTAACAAAGCTATCTCTGACCGCATTAGGCTAACGTTAACTGCTAGAAATATCGTTGAAATTTAAGCATTTATTTTTTAAAGTTTTTAACGTCTGTTCAATATATATATATATATATATATATATATATATATAGTAAATTATAAAAAAAATATATATCGCAATTAAGCTACACAGAATATTTTTCTAAGTTACTACCTAGCTCTACCTATGTATTGAGTACTGTTGAAGTAAATAATGAGTTTATGCATAAAATTATACGTTCGTATATTAATTTATGTGATTAAATGAAGTAGTCATATATATATATATATATTGATATGTGTGTATGTATATGAATGAAAACATTGTCAATAATTTTCCCCACTCTTTGTATGTACCTAAATCAAAACATAGATTCCATGAACAGAGTTTATTTCTTAGAAGTTCACGCCTGTGGAACTCTGTTCCATTTTCCTGTTTCCCATCCGACTACAACTTAGATGTCTTTAAGTCCAACGTAAACAAATTGCTGATAAACCACCCCCTTAAGTAATCAATTTTATAAAATCTCCTTTACTAACGATTGCTAAGATATAATCCCATTGATTACTGTACACGCAATAGACCTTATCCCCGAGTAACCTCCGGGCCTTGATAAATGATGACTTTCATGTAAAAAAAAGATAATTCGTAGATATATATGCAGACGACACTACCGTCTATGGCAATATTTCAAAGGTCGGCAATAACGAAGACCTCTCCCCTTTCTCTTTCTTCTAACCATAAACGTATGGTGCAATGGGGAAGAAGGTGGCCGGTTAAATTAAATGTATCTAAAACAAAGTTTATCTCTTTTCACAATAAACACTCTGATCCGCATCTGGTTCCAATTGAATTTAATTGCTCTGCTCTTGAGGAAGCACCATGTTTTGCCAAACTTTTAGGACTGATTGTCATACCTCATTTAAAATGGAACACATGTATTAAATTCGTTTCCAATATAGTACCAAAATTGTACAAAATTGTGCTAAAATAGCCTATCCTGCCTTGACAGAGTACAAAATAGACTTCGTGGCTTAGTGGGGGATGCCCTTTTCTCTACCCTGCAACCTCTCTCCCACAGAAGAGGCGTTGCGAGCCTATCCTTGTTTTATCGTTATTTCCATGGCAGGTGCTCGTCTGAACTCCAATCTCTGGTACCCCCTTGCCAATCTTTCACGAAAAACACCCGTCTAGCTGAATCCACTGTGAAAAATTTCCCCCACTCTATATCTGTGCCTAATTCAAAACGCGGATTCCATGAACAAAGCTTCTTTCTTAGAACTGCACGCCTGTGGAACTCTGTTCCGTCTGCCTGCTTCCCACCGGACTACAACTTGGATGTGTTCAAGTCCAACGTTAACAGATTCCTAATGAACCTCCCCTTAAGTAAACATTTCATCAAATCTGCACACTTACGTAATGTACTTGCAATAACCCTTATCCTTGAGTGGCTTTCGGGCCTTGATAAGTGGTGATCACTGTGTAAAAAAAAAACAAAAAAAACATTCCAGTTAATATCTCACTGCCGATAGAATCCTTTATCAGTATAAGAGCCAAGTACGACGTAAAATGGAGTACTGTTACCATAGCTGGGTAGAAGCTGCTCGAAGAACTCTATCCTGACAGAGTTCAAAACCGTCTTCGAAACCTAATAGTTGATATCCTTTTCTCCTCCCAAAGAAGAGACACTGTGCGCCTGTATCTCCTCTATTAATCTGATCATAGCAAGTTCTCGACTGAGCTTCGATCTATAGTTCTCCCCTGGCAGAATTCAATAAATATCTCGTCAAGCTTCAACCAATTTCAAATATCTCCACTACTACTTTTCTGTGCTTTAATCTAAACACAGATTCCATGAACAAAACTTCTTTTCTAGAAGTGCACGTCCGTGGAACTTTGTACTGCTGGCCTTTTTTCCAACTGACTACAATATGCCCGTCTTCGTGTCTAGTGTGAAAAAAAAAATCTTATTAATCCGTCCCCTTAAATAACCAACTTATACCAAATTTCAACCACTAAGGATTACAACGTTTTGTTCCGGTGACCACCATGCATTGATTGGCCCTTATATCGAGTGGAAAAATACGTTTTTGTTATGTTTTTTTTTTTAAACTAATTGAAGCTTAGTGTTCACCCTATAGTTTTAAATATATATTTTAGTAATTGGAAAAAGAAACAAATTAAGAAATATACGAAAAAAATAATAGATTAAATAATTGTTAACTTTGATCAAGTATAAAAAGGCTTCTTTCAGTCTTTACAGACTACGGATAGCCACTATACAGATGTCTTTGAAATTTTTGTAAAACGAGTTGCGCAATCTCCAAACGCACCTTTCCTGAGTCGACATTGTTAAATACTAGTGGCAAGTGGAGGTTCATGACGACGGGAAACAATGGTCATTCATCTGGTACTAAACAGGCTCAACTTCTCTTAACTTCGGTGATCTGACGAGAACCGGTGTGTCAACGTGATTATGCCGTATTATCTAATATTAAAGACAAAATATTTCAAGTTTTTGCTGAAAAAAGTCGGTTTTGTCGGGTTCAAAAGCTGTACAAGTACCGATAAATTATCCAACACAAAAGTATCAATGGTATTTTCCAGAAAAAAGGGGACACATTTCCGATTGAAAGACACATTCTGAATTATAACAGAACTTAATGCTCAGATTAAACTCGAAATAAGCTGTATATTTAAACTAAGTTGACGAGAGGCAAAATCAGAATGGAGAGTAATACGAGCTGCCTTAAATAAGTTTTTAGACATTTTTGTACATGCATTACAAATTGTCGTAGACTCTTGAAAATTCAGGATGTTATTGCTATACATCTTGTGAGATGACCGATGGCTTTGGACCAATTGTTATGATTGCTATTGGTTGTAGAGAAGGTTACTTGTAATTATTGAAGGAAACAAGCTTAATCTTGGCAGTATTGAATGCGACCATCCACTTTTGTCCCCATTCCACTACCGATTGGAGGTCTTGATCTAGTGTTTCTGCCATTTCCTTAGATATGTGTCCATCTGTTTTCCCCTCGTGCCCGTTATAGAGAGTGGTGTCATCAACAAATATACCCATGCCAGAAACAATTTTAACTCACGCAACCAAGTCATATTTTTTATTGTGTAAACCGTATTTTTATTGTTTTTGTAACTAAAATTCCAGCCCTATTTTATTCTCATAGAAGTTTGTAGATATTTTTATTTGGAATTTCTATACCATTTAAATAATAAGTTTCTGTAATTGAAAATATTCATTTCTATAACATTGTTACATACTACAACGGCATCCTTTGCTTGTTTGTTTGTTTGTTTGTTTTTTACTCCATTGACTAATCTGGCGCCATCCGTCAGTCACGATATTTAACATGAGTATTATATTAGAATAATCATGTTGTATCCTGCAAGGAAGCATACCTTAATTAATGGGTTCCATGTCCTACAAAAAGAAATCCAATCACGGAAGTTTTGTTTAATATTATGTATGCAAAAAAAGGAACAGTTATTTGGAGCAGCGTGAATAAGACGAGCACATTCTGAAGGTTTTTTTTTCTTATTTTTTATGGTCCTTCTTGAAATTTATGATGAAATACCTGGAAACAAATAACGGTAGAGTAGAGGGAGACTTGCAACGTCTCTTCTGTGAGAAAGAAAAGAGATCGTCTCCCACTAGATTGTGAAGTGAATTTCTTACACTTCCATGGCAAAAATGGTTGCTCAGATGGCACCATCATAATGTGACAATGATACTCTGCAATGTTGCGCTCAGTGCTAAGCATTGTACTTCGGTATGGTTTAATTATACAGAGTGCAGAAATATCCACCACATTGAAAACCTTCTACTATATGAACCTATCCAAGTGCCAATGATGTTTTCATTTAGCTAATAACTTGCCATTTTTGCAAACAATATTGGTTAGACTCGTGCACATTATGCTTTTGATGCAAAAATATTTTGTATAATGGTGAATCTGTACTTTCAACACAGACAGCTTTCCGAGTTCATTACAAGTTGGGACTGTATGATGCTGTTCCAAATAGCATATCAATATAAGTATTGTTTGCAAATTTCAGAGCTACAGGTTCAGCACTTAAAAGAAAGCCACCTGGAAGGCCACGAAGTGCTCAAACGCCAAACAGTATTCAAACGTTTAGACTTACTGTAACTCAGTCTCCTATGGGTTCAGTTCGCAAACATGCTTTAATCTGGGGATTGGCTGATCGCACAGTCAAAAGAATTCTACAGACTGATATGTAGCGCCATCCATAGAAATTAATGATTGCCCAGAAATTTCACGAACGCGACTGGGAAGATCGCATGTCAAAATATGGAAGATATTTCCGCCACACCCTGTATAGGGGACAATATTACAAAATTTATTTACATCAGACTTGAAAATGATGATGGTGTAATCAGCTGAGAACTAGTCCCACAGTATTGTGTTCCCGAGACTGTCAGTTTTAGGAGATATTTCCCGGTATGGTTAAAAATAGAAACTAGGGTAACTGTTATAAATTCGACCTTGCGATGAAAGGTGATCTAAATCTATGCAAAGTGACTTTATGTGGGGCATAATCTCGTTAGATCACAGAAGTTAAGCTACTCTGAGCCTGGTAAGTACCAGATGGGTGACTAATTTGGGAAGTCAAGCCGTTGTATGTAGGAAGACACCTCCCTGCAAGAGTTGCAAATCCTAACGTCACCATCTTTCGTAACAGGTGTATACACGCGATTGGGAACCGCTTGTGGATTTCATACTCGTATGGAACTTTCTCCTTCGGAGGAATCCGGTTAAACCCGCATAGGGTTAGTGCAGTTTCCATTCCATTCTATGCCATTCCATTCCAAAGTGACCTCATGCCGTAACGTTCATTGAATGTTGACTTTCAAATTTCCAAACATGTTTCCATGCACGAAGAATCGATTCCTGCAAATTTCCCTGAATTTCGTTCACCGATTGATATTTATTCAAGAAAAAAATGATTTTTTTTTATCTTTCGTTTTTTTTTGTTTTGTATTTTTTTTTTTTTTTTGCATAGAATTATCGATGTATCTTTTTGATTCGTATCTTTTGTGAATGAGTGTGGAACTATCGACCTTTTGTTTTTTTTTATCATTTAAGAAATAAAAACGAAAAAAAAAACGAACCCATTCGATTCATCCGAACGAAGTGCATATATGCATGCGTTCGCCTGTGCATGACTTGTTTTTAATGTACATGTATGTGCATCAGGATAAGTTGATATTTCTGTGCATGCATATTTATTTGTGATTGCATCTAGGTGCATGTTTGGATAAATGAATTTGCTTTAATAGATATGCATTGAATGCGAGAATTACATATGCATCCTTACAGGTACATGTGCGCATACATATGAATCTGTACAGAGATATACATATGTGCACACGTAGATCTGTGCAGCTGTTTTTGTGTACACATATGCTGCTGCACATCTGTATGTGCTCACATGCATCTGTATAGCTGCATAAGTATGTAGTCCAAAGGAAAACAATTAGAGTAGAAGGTTTTCGGCAGCTAGGAAGATAAACAGTACAAGGGGTGAGATTTTGCTGCTTTTCGGGCCAATCTGTAACATGTACGGCGAAGAAGAACGCATGCAATGAGTTTATTTGAGCAGTGCATCGTAGTGCAGGACATATTTGATTTGACATTTTTTTGGTCCTGTGTAAGAGTGAGAAATTAGTGGAGGATGCACCAGACTAGATGTTGCAACAATACTCCAAACATGAATCAATTGTGCCTTTAAAAGATATAAGGTACTCAATACTTTTGACACACAGCTCCTGTCAGATCAGTAAAGTTAAGAAACGATAAGCCTGGCTAGTAACAGATGGGTGACCATTTGGGACTTCCAGGAGATCTATGTGCTCTCCGCTTATCTCGGCATTGTTTTCAGTCGTCCTGGACTTCTCCTTGTCACTGGACTCAGATAGTGGCATGCGGGAGAGGTGTGGTTGGGATTGCATATTCCTTGCCACATAATTACACGCGCAGCTGACCCTACGGGGGTATCCTTTGTCTTTCGAGACGATACGGACGCATCAGGGATACTCTCTGGTGTAAGTAATTTTCTAGCACGCCAGAAGTATAAAAAAGTGCGTGTTGCGGCTACATGCAAATACAGACCAGTGGGGGAAATGACGTCCCGGTAAGGTAAAAGAAAGACTATAAAAAGGAGAGAGAGTACATTAGAAAAGACGATCACGTGAGGGACCTGAATGACGGTCAGCACGTTTAATAGCAAGTTCGAGA
Source organism: Euprymna scolopes (assembly GCF_053919585.1). NCBI lineage: Eukaryota > Metazoa > Mollusca > Cephalopoda > Sepiida > Sepiolidae > Euprymna > Euprymna scolopes. The sequence goes on from NC_136515.1 coordinate 17,154,267, forward strand.
GCATGTTCGGGAGCATATTTAAAACAACTTTCGAAAGAACAAAGGTCTGTCAGAAGGAACATGATCACGGTTTATTCGGTAAAATACCCCAAAACAGATGTCGTTGATAAAAAACACAGAGGAGTCGAGTTATTATTTGTCTCATGTTTCTTGCGACGTACTCTTATACGTGTTAGGTCTAAGTAAGTATGCAGGTGTATCGTTACAAGGGGAGTCCACCTTTTTGCCGCAGCCTAGTCAATGTCGTCAATGGATTTGTTTCAATTCATCTATATATTAATAGGATGGGGTATGTGTTATTTATTTTGTGTGTCACGCTTACATCCGAGTGACTGTCGTTTAGTTGTTACCGACTTCTATTTCTTGTACTAAATAATTTTACCAAGAATTCTTCATAAGTTTTGGTTTCGGTTTCGAATATAGATAATTGCACTCAAGTCATTTACTTTTTTATAAATAATTTGATCAATAATTCTTCGAATGTTTTGGTTACGGTTTGGATTATAGCTAATGTCACTAAAGTCATCTATTTTTTAAAAATAATTTTACCAAAAATTTTTATAAGTTTTGGTTTCGGTTTCGATTACAGATGATGGCACTTAAGTCATCTATTTTTTATAACAAATTTTACCAAGGATTATTCATAAGTTTGGGTTCCGTATTCGATTATAGCTGAAGAATCTCATGTTATATATATATATATATATATATATATATATATATATATATATATATATATATATATATATATATATATATATATATATATATATGGGGGGGTGTATGAATTTTGACCCAATTTAATTATAAATGAGTTTTGACCCAATTTTTATAAAATGGCTTCTTCCTAGATTAAAGACATAAAAATGAAATATATTTTCTGATTCTGATACTTATTTTGGTATTCCAAAGAGTTCCGACTTTTATGATTTCCGATTCCGAATCATGTAAATCGTTCGACCACTAGTACTTAATAAAATAGAAGTTACGCAGTTACGGGAAAACCGCTATTACACAAAATGTGTGTTTTTTTCATAATCACCTGTTCTTTCTCGTAATTACTAAGAACATTGTCAGCTTGTTTTATGTAAGAAAGTTAATAAGAAGTCAGCAATGAATATAGTAAAACTAATTTCCTGACAAAGAATGTTAATCATTATTTTTTTAATTTTTATTCGTATTTCATTTTTTTAATTGTTTTTTATTTTAGTTTATCATTTGGTTTGCTCATTTTTAATTTTTGTGTTAAGTTGTGAAATGAGTTGTTCTATTCTTTTTTTTTTTTTTTGACCTATGGAAAAGTAATGGCGCCTCAAACAAAGAGATGTCGTCTGCGGAAGGAGATATGATCGATGCTACATTCCATTTTTTTATACATGGAAGTTAATTAGAAGATGCTTCCAATTAAAACACAATGGTAATTGAAATATGCAAATGGTCTCTCCAACCTTTTTTCTTTAATCTAATATAACTTTTTTTCAAAAATAAAAGTTCTTTATTTAAAAGCATAATTAACTTTCTACGTAGGAAAATTTAAAAAATGAAAAGAAATTATATTTTTCATGTCTACATAATCCTTTGCAGAGCGGCCGACTCATTCCCATAAAATATAAAAACAAATTTTCGCTAACAAATTTTTATCGAAAAATTGAAAATTAAAATCCTTCGACTTTTGCCAAATTAATTGATACAACCATATATTCATTAAAATACTTTGAAGAAATGTGTTTTCTTTTTTTTTACATCTGTCCTCACATAACCAAAAGAGGATTTGTCTATCCGATGGTTACACATGCTTTGAATATTCCTCAGTTTAAGGATTGAGTTATGTCGGGAAAAAAATTCCCTCTTTAACTGTTCTAATCAGCACGACAACGGCTTCTTTAACAGACTATGGATACCCACGAAGGGGTGCTCTGCGCGTGGAATTTTTGTAGCAGGAAGTGCGCAATCCCCAACCACATCTCTCCTGAGTCGACATTGTTAAATACCAGTGAAAAGTGAAGTGTATGTACAGGAGGACTATAAACAAATGCCGAGATAAGCGGAGAGCACTTACAGCGTCTAGAATCCCCAAATTGTCACCCACTCATCTGGTACTAACCAGGCTCAACGTTGCTTAACTTCGGTGATCTAACAAGAACCAGCGTGACAACGCGTTTATGCCGTGTGTATATATATATATATATATATATATATATATATATATATATATTTTATATATTATATATATATGTATATGTATATATATATATATATATATATATATATATATATATATATATATACATATATATATATATATATATATATATATATATGTATATGCATGTATATATATATATATGTCCGGTCATGTCATGTACATTTATGTATATATATATATATATATATATATATATATATATATATATGTATGTATTTATGTATATTTATGTGTATATATATATATATATATATATATATATATATATGAAATAAAATGGAGGTGGAAGGACCTGGATACTCAACGTTTCGCCCGATTTATGCGGGCTTCTTCAAGAGGGATGTTGACTTGAAGAAGCCCGCATAAATCGGGCAAAACGTTGAGTATCCAGGTCCTTCCACCTCCATTTTATTTCATATCGTCGGATTTAATCCAGCTCAACAATTATATATATATATATATATATATATATATATATATATATATATATATATATATATATATATATATATTATTATATATTATTATATATATATATATATATATATATGTCAGGTCATGTCATATATATTTATGTCAGGTCATGTCATGTGCTACTGGTACCATGTAACCCAGTACTACCTGCCTCATGGTCGGGTCACCGGCGACTAAACTGGTTCCCCCACCAGACTTGTTTGGTGAGGAGGGCGGCTAGTCTCCCTGGAGGATTAAAAACAACACCTTCCAAAGGGAGAATGAACTCTTTTTTCTGTGTCAACGGCCAACTAGCACCGTGTATATTTGTGTGTGTGTGTGTGTATGTGTATTGGGGTGGAGAGGGCTCCCGTAAGCGCTGGTGAAGGCAACCTTTGTAGGAGAAGCAAATCTCTGATTTAAAAAACCATAAAGCGGAAGACCATTACCCGCATTAAGCTGGTCTGCAGTTTAATTTGTTGCTGGCTATCTTGCTCTTGCTTGTTGCTGGATCTCAACATTTTGAACCGAGAGAGAAACTTAGCTGTCGTACAAAGCTAAGACTCTGTAACATCATATTTGTATAGATATTCCCTCAGGCATTTGGGCTCATGGATTTAAAAGGTTCTGAGGGAGTGGCACTCGTCTGACAAGACGTTGCAATCATATATATATATATATATATATATATATATATATATATATATATACAACGTTTTCCTTATTTTGTCCGTTAGTTCTCACATTCCGTGAGCGATGTTTTTCACAAAAGGATTGCTATTTTCTGGGTTGAATCGTGTGTAAGCTCTTGACATTGAAGTAGAAGTATATTTAGCTCCTTCATGTCTTGCCCAGATCGATTTCCATGAAAAAATATTGAGGATGTCTTACAAAAGTTATATCACCTTGATGAGAGTATAGGATCACAGGATGGAGATGCTGCTAGTATGATTACAATTAGATTAGGTAAGTAAAAATATATATTTTATTTGCTGCAGGCCATTTACAGCAGTACAACCAGAGAACAGCATTACCAGTTGTTGTGACTTTGGAAGGCTGATTAAAATTGGTATATTAGCAAGAGCATCTTCACAGAATTGCATAAATAGTATGTTATAGACAGTCTGCGGTCGATACTGTAGCCATAGCTGCAACTTATAACTGCCAGGACACTCCGTCATAATTTGCAATTAATCTCACATCTTCCCTATCTCTCGCAAGAATTTGAAACTTTCGGCGTAACAAATTTGTTATATAATATTGAACAATAATTAAAACAATAATAATTTAAAAACAGGAACATAGAAAAATAACTAAATTAAAAAGTGGAAAAATTTATACAACTTACTATACGCTTAATCCATGGTCCCAAATGCTGGCGCAATAATTTTACAGATGATGATGATGATTATGATGATGATGAACTTTCAATTGTTCTCTAATACTTTCAATATAATTATGAACATTTCGAGAAAGAGTGGCTCACTCTGACTCCCCTCTGGCATTATTAGAAATGTAAGGCCCTCATCTTAGGGAGGGTCCCTCATTTGACAAGCTTTTTCGTCTGACCTTCACTCCTGCTCTGAAATGGAACACGTACATCAATTCTATTGCCAAAGTCGCTGAGTAAACACTCGTCTAGTTGAAACCACTATCAATAATTTTACCCACTTTTTCTCTGTGCCTAAACCTAAACGTGGATTCCATGAACAAAGTTTCTTTCTTAGAACTCTACGCCTTTGGAACTCTCTTCTGTTTGCCTGCTTTCCAGCTGACTACAATATGGTTGTATTCAAGTCCAACGTAAACAAGTTCTTGATGAGCCGTCCTCTTGAATAATCCAATTCACAAAATTTCGACTACTAATGTCCCAATTGACTAACATACACTCATTAGCCCTTATCCTCGTGTATCCGAGAGAAGGAGAGCAGGAGAGAGAGAGAGAGAGACGGAGAGCAGGAGAGAGAGAGTGAGAGAGAAGGAGAGCAGGAGAGAGAGAGAAGGAGAGCAGGAGAGAGAAAGAGAGCGAGGGAGAGAGAAGGAGAACAGGAGAGAGAGAGAAGTAGAGCAGGAGAGAGAGAGAGAGAGTTCCTTATAGAATCTTAGACGGTTTGACCGATTTTTTAAAAATTTCTCACAAATGTACTTTATGTTCATATCGCTAAGTTTTGTATCGGAATATTCTCGATAAATATCGATAATCGAAAAATCCGATGAAAGAAGGAACATGCAATTTTGACTGAAGTTTACGCCTTATACACCCTAACATTCCAAGGGCATATGAGAAGTTTTATTACCGAAAGGCTCGACATATAATCTTAACATTAGGTCCCTTTCAGCGCCTTCGAAACCAATGTTTAAGTTTAGAGCACAATTTAATCATTATACTTGACTTTTGCATTTTGAACATTAATTGAAGCCATTATCAACGCACAAGTAGAAATTCCCGGCATATAAAATCAACAGTATGTTCTTTGATATTACAAGAGCGCGTTCTAAATAAATGTTTAAGTGTAGAGAACAATTTAACCATGGTACTTGACTTTTGCATTTTAAACGTTAATTGAAGCCATTATCAACGCACGAGTAGAAAGGCCCGGCATATAAAATCAACAGTAGGGACATGTTCTGTTTAGCCCACAGCTGAAGCATGATTCATGACTTTTGTATTTTAAACTTTAATTCAAATTATTTTAACGCACAAGTAGAAAGGTCCGGCATATAAAATCAACAGTAGGGCTATGTGCTGTTTAGACTAAAGCTGAAGCATTTTAAACTTTAATTCTTATTATTTTATAAAATGATATTATAAAATATAAAGTAGGTTCTCTACAGTGCAATGTAAACTATAATGTATTGTCGACTAAGTAACTGCGGTATAAGCTAACTACCTAGTTATTCCGGCGATGGGAAGGGGAGAACAACGTAATTACAATGCCCAGTGGAACAAGCAAATAGTGCTATAGTGGGGAGAGTTGAAAAAAATGAATTATTTTACCGATTTTGATCGTAAAATATGGAAGCGTGAATCATATGTTAATCATCATTCTATTCTGGGTAACGCTTCAATATATTTTAATTCATGCATGTTTTGTAATTTTATTACAGAGCCTATTCTCTATTAAATATTATATTGTATCTAATATATAGTATTGATTTCAAAAGTTTAAAAAATTACTTGAATGCTATCAGCTAGAATCGAACCCAAAACATTTAACGCCTCAACCGGATCCCCTACTAATGTAGCGACTGAGAGATACGTACGAAAGCTTAAACATTAAATGACTTAAAGAAATGAATTGATTTCGGGCACGCGCAGAAAGAAGTAAAAACATGTTAGCGAGTTGTAATGGACATTTTGCATTTCAACTCACCGATATATGTATGTACGCGTTATTCACCCATCCAAACAAAGCTTTTACGTCAAAGGTGTGAGTTTCATATAGAAACGCTGATTTAATTTGAATAAAATAAAATACGCATCAAGTGCGGTTGAAAGCCAAATGATAACGTAATATTATGAAAATATGCAAATGCTTTACTTTTTTTTACACAGGCATCACCACATTATCAAGCTCAAGAGGCCACTCAAGGATAAGGGTTAAAGAGTGTACAGCAGAAATTGGACAATATAGTAATCATTAGTAATGAAAATTCGGTAAATTTGATAACTTATATGGAACGACTCATCAAAAACTTATTTACGTTAGACTTGAACACAACCATATTGTAGTCAGCCGGAAAGGAGGAAAACGGAAGACAATTCCACGGGCGTGCAGTTCTAAGAAAGAAGCTTTGTTCGTGGAATCTACGTTTAGGATTAGGCACAGATAAAGAGTGGGGGGAATTGTTGATAGTGTTTTCAGCTAGACGAGTGTTTCTTGTGAAAGTTAGGCGAGGGGGTACCATAAACTGAAGCTCAGTCGAACACTTTCCATGAAAATAACGGTACATAAGAGACAAACTCGCAACATCTCTTCTGTGAGATAGAGGTTGCAAGGAAGAGAAGATGTCATCTCCTACGAGGCTACGAAGTCTATTTTGAACTCTATCAAGGCAGAACAAGTCCTTTCGAGCAGCTCCTGCCCAGATGTGGCAACAGTATTCCATCCTTGGACGTACCTGGCTCTTATATAGATAGAGAATTGCATGTTTGAAATTTATAACATAAGTATATTTCGGAGCTAAACTCCATCCTCTGTATGTTGTTTTCTTTCTTTTCTTTTTTTTTCTTCTTTCTCGCCATGTTGCAAAGTTAAAGAACGAAACGTCTGTAAAAAGCCGCGCGTTGTATCTAAGCGGTTGTATTAGTAATTGTTGGAACAGTGCGTTGTTTTTTACTTATTTTAAACCATCCTTGGTTCATGATTATAACTTCCTGATAATTTCATTGTTCTGTGACCAATAGTGCATCAGTTTATCGGTTAAATATTACATACAGACAGACACACACATATATACTGCTTTATTTATATAGATTACATATGTGACATTTTGGAGGGCAATCGTTTACTCTATTTTAAGAAAAAAATAAAATAAATCCGAGGAGGCCTCCAGAGGATTGCGAATTTTTTTATTAAGGAGCCCATGCTTTGCATTTTTGGAGCGTAATCCTGTACTATAATTTAAATAGATATTGAATTGCTGCCGACGAGGTTGGAAAGTGGGAATGTCCAGTCAGCAACCAGACGGGTAATCTGGCTTAGCAAAAATTGCTTGGGCATCCCCATTGGGATTTACCGGTAGTGGGCTGCGGTCTCAGGAAACAGGCAAAAATCTTTCTCCACTCGAAATATTTTATTTTTAAAGTAAAGTGAGAGAAAATAAAATCAAGGAGGCCTCCAGAGTGCTATAAAGTGCTATATATAGAATGGACGCATGTTAAGGATAGTATTGCTTCTTTCTTTGACAAGTTGAGAAATTAATTTTATCAAATGTTTGCGAAAGTATTAAAACATAAATAGTTTGGGAAACGAGGGTAAAAAGATTTGCTGTCAAATCTTTGAAATAAAATTCAAAATCCCCCCTCCATCCTCCAAAAAAAAGATGACCTTCAGGAAACAGATTTAATTATAATTCTTTAATTTTGTACTTTCAGTTTTTAGTTTTTAGCTCAGTTGAAAAATTAGTTTATGTCAACATATTTTTCGATGCCTCCCAACATTTAATCCTTTCACTAGAATAAAATTAATCAGGAATTTCCGAAAGAGGAAATCACATATTTTCCTCTTTGACAAAAAAAAAAAAAAAAAAAAAAATAGGACAAAATTGAGTTTCTATGAAATTGGCTAACGAATTGAATAATCTTTCAAGATTTTGGTATTGGAAATTTTATTAAAAAAAAATAAATGAATATAAAAAAAAATTATGGATTGTCAAATTAATAAATCAGTCTTAATGTTTTTGGGATTTTTTTAAACTATTTTTTTTTCAAGAGAAATCAGCGGAAATACTATGAGACGACACTGATACATCAATCGGGAGGAAGTGTTTTGACATAGAGAAAATTGAACAATTCTTCGTCTCATTTCGATTACATCTCTGTATTAACAACGTCATGAACCACGTTCACATGTGTGAATGTGTGCGTTTTGTGTCAACATAGATTGGGCAGTCACACTATGGGTTATTTCCACAGCTATATAAATAATTCGGCGCTTCTACACCATTGGGACGATATTTCGGAAATCTTAATACTGAATTTCAAATGAAAACAATAATATCTACGAATTCCTCGTATTATTAAGATAATCATATCTAAAATTATAAACATCATTACGGTAGAATATTATTTATTAACTAGCAGGAACCGTTAAACGGCGTTGCCCGCTGGTAGCATGCACCCTCTCCGCTCGCAGAAAAAAATTAAATTACGGCTCCTCATAATGAAAATGGTATTCAGAATAACACCCCTTTATGTGCTTGGGGGTGGGGTTATCAAAAAAAATTGCTAGATGGTTCAAAGTATTTTTCAGTATATATATATTTTTTTTTTTTACATAGGCATCACCACATTATCAAGGTCAAGAGGCCACTCAAGGATAAGGGTTAAAGAGTGTACAGTAGACATTGGACAATATAGTAATCATTAGTAATAAAAATTTGGTAAATTTGATAACTCATATGGAAAGGCTCACCAAGAACTTATTTACGTTAGACTTGAACACAACCATATTGTAGTCAGCCGGAAAGCAGGAAAACGGAAGACAATTCCACAGGCGTGCAGTTCTAAGAAAGAAGTTTTGTTCATGGAATCTACGTTTGGGTTTAGGCACAGATAAAGAGTGGGGGGAATTATTGATAGTGTTTACAGCTAGACGAGTGTTTCTTGTGAAAGTTAGGCGAGGGGGGACCATAGATTGAAGCTCAGTCGAACACTTTCCATGACAATAACGATACATCAGAGACAAACTCGCAACATCTCTTCTGTAAGATAGAGGTTGCAAGGAGGAGAAAAGGACATCTCCTACGAGGCTACGAAGTCTATTTTGAACTCTATCAAGGCAGGCCAAGTCCTTTCTAGCAGCTCCTGCCCAGATGTGGCAACAGTATTCCATCCTTGGATGTACCTGCCTCTTATATAGATAGAGAATAGCATCAGCAGTGAGATATTTACCGGATCGATAGAAAGATCCCACCATTTTTCCAGCGGCCTTGGCAACAGATTTGATGTACGTGTTCCATTTAAGATCAGGAGTAATGCTTGTCAAAACTTGAGGCCTCCTGAAGACGAGAGCCATTCATTTCAATTGATGCCAGATGTGGATCAGAATGTTGATGATGTAAAGAGAGAAGCTTGGTTTTAGATGCATTAAAAGTGACCAGCCACTCCTTTCCCCATTGTACTACGTGCTCAAGATCAGAGGAGAGAGAATTGGAGAGAACTTGGTCGTTTACTGTCTTAGATGTGCTACCATAAATGGTAGTGTCGTCAGAATAAATGTCTACAAATGATGTAAGATTGTGATTTGGAAGATCATTAATGTAGATCAGGAAAAGATTTGGGCCCAGGATGGACCCCTGAGGGACACCGGCATTAATACTGTGAGCTTCGTATTTTTGCCCCTCAATTACTACTCTTAAAAACCTATCAGAGAGAAATGATTTAATAATTGAGAAGACATTTCCAGCAATACCATAGCTAGAGATCTTATGAAGTAAACCTTTATGCCATACCCTATCAAAGGCCTTTGATATGTCAAGAGCAATTGCCCTAGAAAGGTTGCATCCGTCGAGATATTTGCTAATCCTATGAGATATAACTGTAAGCACATCTGCTGTAGATCTAGCAGAACGGAAACCATATTGAGTGTCACTAAGAAGGTTATTTTTGTTGAGATGGTTGATTACTTCTGTATTTAACACAGATTCCAGCAACTTACTCATGACGCACAGGAGACTTATTGGCCTGTACTGAGAGGGGGATGAGCGATCACCCGAATTCTTAAATACAGGACATACTGATGAAATTTTCCAGGGAGATGGGAAACTATTCTCCTTAAGACAACGTTTAAACAGTTTTGTAAGTATGGGCGCTAGTTCAGGTTGAAGTTTTTTGAGTACTATAATTGGAATACCGTCAGGGCCAGTTGCTTTACTGGAATCAAGGGTTTTGATTAGCTTGGCAACATCACGTACATATATAAGTATATCACATAGCGTGTTTTCTGATACAGGAGGAAATATTGGGGGTTGGCGGCCTTGATCGCAAAGGGTAGAATTAGCTGCAAAGTTCTTGACAAAGAGTTTGGCGATGCTGACGAGATTACCTCAGGTCCATTGATAATAGTTGGGATGGAGCACACGCTTCTGTTCAGGATTCTGTTTGCTATTTGCCAAAACTGGTGGGAACCAAGCCGCTGCTCAGCTACTTTGGACTTAACAGATTGAGCATACAACTCTCTTGCATTCTTTATTACTTTCTTAAAATGGTTGCTCGCAGTCATTAAAGCGGCTTTAGTTTCCATACCTCTATTACGTTTGAAGCAGTGGAAAAAGTTATTTCTGTGCGCAATAGCAGCAGCACATTCTGGAAAGAACCATGGCTGGCTGTTAGGTTTTTGCTGAAACTTTTTCGAGGGTATGAAACGGTCAATACCCACAATTAACCATTCCGTCAGGTCTAATACTATAGAGGACACATCCTTTTTAAACATAGAATGCAGAGGTAGATCAGATATAAATGTACGGAAGCTATCCCAGTCAGCCTTAGTGTATCGATATACTGTACAATGTAAAGGTACGTCTGGGGACTTATTACATTTCATGTTTATCTTAATTGATACAACAGAGTGGTCGGAAGATCCAAGAGGCGACAGAACGGAAACTGAACATAGTTCAGGCCAAGTTGTGAGAAAAAGGTCTAGTAGGCTCGCATACTGGCCGTCATTGTCGGGCACACGGGTGGGTTCTCTGAACAATCTGAGTGAGGCCATAGGCAATGGAGAACTCATGACAGAACCTCCCCATCATCATCGGTCTTGTTTGAGTGGGTCAACCATTCGACGTTGTGAACATTGAAGTCTCCACATACGTGAATGTTAGCTGAAGGATAAGCAGATAGGACTTGGTCAATTTTCTCAGATATGCTTTGAAAGATAGTAACTCTGCTGTTGTGGGGGCGATAGAGAGTAAATATAAATGCAGTAGTGTGAGCTAAAGCAACCAGGAAGCACATATAGGGTAAGTTAGGATCTTCTCTGGAGATGTCCCTACCACATGGAAAGCTATCTTTAATATAGGCACATATTCCATGCCCACTGCGATCTTGGGGGTCAGATTTAGAAGTTAAGTTAGAGTATCCTGTAATTGCGAACTCTTATAGGAAAATAGCCTGTCCAATGCCAGTTTCACTTAAAAATAAAAGGTCTGGTTTAGTCTCCTGTAATTGGGTTTCAACCTCTGGAAGGTTAGAACGTAGACCCTGATGTTGGAGAAGGAGACATGGTTCACAGTTAAATTCATGGCAAGGTATTTTTTTGTTGGCAAGACTGGAGTTATGGTGGCATATATATATATATATATATATATATATATATATATATATATATATATATAAATATATATATATATATATATATATATATATAATCCCGTTATTTATTTCACTTTCCTTAAAGTTGTGAATAAAATTGGACATAGAATAAAATTCTTATGTTTAAAAAAATAAACAGTTTTTCTTAATATTTTTTTCTTGGCAATATAATTTGAATTACAATAACAAAAACAGAAGTCTGTAAGAATAATTAATTAAAAATATAGTGAAACTCGATTTTAACCGGAAAAAATACTATTTAGAAATAGCGCAATATCAAAAATGCATACGGACTAATGTTTGGTTTAATTTAATCTACCTATTAAACTTTCAATGGGCTTAATTTCAATCACGTTATTGAAAACGTAACAATGCGATTATATTGTAATTTCATCTATGCACGTTCTTTAACAGATAAAGAAACGAAATAATGCAAGTGTGTGTGTGTGCACGTGTGTATTGTTGTATCTGTGTATGTATGTGTACGTGTGTATGTAGGTATGTGTGTATTTTTTGGTATGTGTTTGTGTACGCATATATGTGTGTGTATGTATGTGTGTCTGAGTGTATATGTATGTATGTGTGTGTTAAAAGAGAGGAATGGGCTGGGTGAAGAAGAAAGAGAGGGTGATGGTAGCAGAAACAAGGAGGGTGAAATAGAGAAGGGTAAAAGTTATGTAACACTTTTGTCCCGAGCTGTGCCGGGCAGTTCTGCTAGTAAAAAAAAGAACTGAAAGAATAACCACATGCATAAAAACTAAAATTTTACGATAAAAGAGGGGGACTTTCATTTTTAAAACTTCTACAAACAGCTTCATGGGAAATAACTTAAATTGCGAGATATTTTAACATTCACGGGCAATATAAACTGAAACATTGAGCAAAATTGTGAAAGCTGTTGTCAATAATGTAGGCTCCCTCTATCGAGCTAGAAAACTACTCACGCATGAGAGCATCCTGCATTTTTACAAGACCACCATTCGCCCATGCATAGAGTATTGTTGCCACATCTGGGTTGGTGCATCTACCACAAGCCTCTCTTACTCTTGGATAGGGTCTAAAAATTGTTTCCAATCTAATAGCATCCATTTTGTCAACTAAGCTCGACCTCCTATTCTATCGCCGCAATGTTGCATCTCCGTGCCTGTTCTACAAATATGTTGATATAATGTGCTCTGATGAACTCGTTTCACTTGTGCCCCCTCGTCGAACAGATCCACGAAAAAACCCGCTTAGCAAAAAAAAATATCACCCGTTCACTGTTAAAATGTTTGTCTTTTATTAGTAGCACATTGCATACAATTGTTTAACACGTGCAAACCCGCTTAGCAACTAAATCACACCCCTTCACTGTTCCCTAAATGCCAGAAAGCATTCTATTAAAATAGTTTCTTCCCTCAAACAACTAGACTTTGGGATTGAGATTATCAGTTTCTACATCATCTTACACGGAAGTCAGTCTTCTTTACTATCTTTACTAATGAAAAGATTCAGCATTCAAGAGATTTAATACTTCATGCATGGGATGTGGGTTTATTGGTATTATATATATATATATATATATATATATATATATATATATATATATATATATATATATATATATATATATATTTACTGTCGTAAATCATCTCACCCGCTATATATATATATATAACTGCCGACTGTCAACACGACGGTTCTAGGTTCAATCCTTGGCTTGGGAGAGATGCTAGTCTTGCGGCACTGACGAGTTGTGATACAACGAAACAGGACTGTATGTCGATGACTACAAATGTATTTTAAGCCCTCTTTTTTGGGTAGAGTACTGTCGTAAATCATCTCACCCGCTACTTAATTGGCTGAAAAATGCGAAGTTCGTTGTTTGTTTGTTTACGAACAGGCGATTTGAGCACTATAAAAAGTGGTGGCGGGTGTCTATTTAAATATACATTCCGACGAATTATTTACGGGCGTCGCTTCCATGGTCGAGTGGGATAACTGCCGACTGTCAACACGACGCATCTAGGTTCAATCCTTGACTTGGGAGAGATGCTAGTCTAGCGGCACTGATGAGTTGTGATACAACGAAACAGGACTGTATGTCGATGACTACATATATACACATATATATATATATATATATATATATATATAAACGGCACTTTGTGTGTGTATGTACGTATATGTGAGTGTGTGTATGTATATGTGTGTGATTTTGATCCTTATGGACTCGATAACAGCTGAGTCTTTGTTTTAAAGATTTCACACAAATGTACTTTATGTGTATAGAAGCATACTGAGATCGGAATGCCTCCAATAAATATCAAAAATCAATAATCGAAAAAATCGGATTAAAACAGGAACAGTCTGATTTTGACCACGTTTAAAACCCTTATACAACCTAGCACCAGAGGTTCATTTTGAAAGTTCAGCACCGAACAAGCAGAAAAAAACGATGCATAAAATCAACAGCATGTTCTTTGGTAATACATTGGCGCGTTCGAAATGAATGTTTCTGTTTCGAGCACAAATAAACCATGATACTTGACTTTTTCATTTTAAACTTTAATGCAAGCCATTATATGAAAATATTTTCTTTATAAAATGTTCTCATAAAATCAACAGTAGGTTTTCTACAGTGCAATGTAGACTACAATGTATTGTGAAATAAGTCACTGTAGGGTTGCATGTTAAGCGTCATTCCCGTGCAGCACAATGGGTCCCAAACGAGAGCAGGCAATAATTCGATTTGATTGAAAAATGGGTGGTATCATCAATTTCGATGTCAATAAAAATAACTGAGAGAAATATACAAAAAAACAGATAGCGACAGAGAGTAAGAGGGAGAGAAAGACAGAGAGAGAAATACAAAGATACAAAGAGAGAGGAAAGTGAGGTAGAGAGAGTAAAGAAGCATACAATGTGAGAGCGAGAAAAAGAGGAATAGAGAAAAGAAAACGCAAAGGGAGAGGGAAAGATACACTGTGTGAGAAAGAGAAAAAAGAGAGAAAAAGATACAAAGTGTAAGAAAGATGTACAGATATATAAAGCGAGAGGGGGAGAAAACAAGGAGCGAGAGAGAGAGAGAAAATAAAAATAAAGAAATAAGAAAACGAAGAAAAGTAAGGATAAGAAGAAGAAGAAGAAGAAGAAGAAGAAGGAAAATATATAATAATAATAATAATAATAATAATAATAATAATATAATGAAATTAATAATAATAATAATAATAAGAAGAAGAAGAAGAAGAAGAAGAAATAATAAACATATAGGATATATATAAGAAATAAAAATATAAGAAATATAATAATAATAATAATAATAATAATAATAATAATAATAATAATAATAATGAGGAAAATATATATAAGAAATGAAAAATAAAGAAATAATAATAAGGAAAATATATATAAGAAATAATGAATAAATAATAATAATAATAATAATAATAATAATAATAATAATAATAATAATATAATACATGCATATGTATAAGAAATAAGAAATACATAAGAGCTAATAATAATAAATATATACATTAAAATAAAAATATAAGAAATAATAATAATAATAATAATAATAATAATGATGATGATGAAAAGGGAAAGAGAACCAACAAAAAAAAAAGAAAGAGAGATAGAAATAAAAATATACAAAGTGAGGAGTGAGAGAGAAAGACAGGAACTAATAAAGAGAGGGATAAGGGAAATATTAATTTAAATTGCTAGATAGAGAGAGACAGATAGATAAAAAAGAGAATGACGACATGATTCCATTTCCGTTTTACGAAAGTCGGTTTTCTTTCTTTGGTAAATACCATCTACTATTTGAGTACAAATCCCAAGGACGATAGAAGCCTTCTATCATGTCTCAAAGTGACACAATATTCAACGAGCGAGATCGGAGATGCGCCGCTGTACAACTGTTGCTCTCTACCTATCCAAATAATGGAAAGAGAACCATTGCTATCACCTTTAAAATACATCGCTGGTTTGCCACGCATAATAGGGACGTGTTCTGGGTGATGAAAACAAAGTTTCCTGCTACGGTCATGGTCTTTGGTGTGGTTTCAAGTGAGAGCAGCATCATGCAACCTTATATTTTCTAGGTCGGCTTAACAGTCAACATCAAATTGTAGCTGGAGGTTCTAAAGTGCTTGGTGATTCCCGGGTGCAATCAGGTGTCAGCTAGCAAAGCTTAGGTGTGGTAGTAGGACTCGGCGCCGGCCCTTAATTCCAAGGAGACCCAGGCTTGGCTTCAGAAGGAGTGCTACGACTGTGGATCCATCTACCATTGGTCCCCTTTTTTCCCAAACCTGAACCCGCTGGACTACTTCTCTTGGTTATACGTCGGGACCATCACCGACATGACCTTTAGCAACACTAAAGCCAGCCTGATCACCGGAATCCGCCGAGTAGTCACCGCGCTCCCTCCGGCGTTAGTAGAAAGGGCATGCTCCTAGTTCTGTATCTATGCGGTTATTGAGGTTCGAGGATGCTACATTAAATAGACGTCAGCTCTACTAAATAATCAAGTTAGTTGAACTGATTTTGCCATTAAATTTTTTTTAATTAAGTTGTAGCGTTTTCTTTAGGGCGACAACTTTATCGTTCCACCCTGTAAAGAGGAGAAAAGAAAAGAGATTGAGAAAAAGAAAAATAGAAATAAAAAAGATGAGAGTGAAAGAAATTAAAAGAGAAAGGAGAGAAAGATTCAAAGAGAGGGGAAAAAAAACAAGAGACTAGAAAGGAAAGATACCGACCGAGAGGGAGGATTAGAGAGAGAGGGAAATAGGTTAAGAAAGATACACAGAAAGAGAGAAGGGAAAAAGGAAAAAGATAGAGAGAAGGAAGGAATGGAAATAAGAATCAAGGAGAGGGAGTGAATGGAAAGAAAGTGTCAAAGAAAGAAAAAGCAGGAAAAAGAAAGAAATAGAGAAGGAAATAAAGAAACGATGAGATAGAGAAGAAAGGAAAGAAAAAAAAAGAAAAAAATAGAGAAGGAACTAAAGAAACAAAGAAAGAGGGGAAAAAAGCAAAGGCAGAGATCAGGACGAAATGTGAAAAAAAAAAAGGAAACCTGGTTGGAGAGAAGGAAAGAAAGAAACACGGAGAGAGAGAGAAGAAAAGAAGGGGAAAGAAAAACAGAAAGAAATAGAGAAAGAAATAAAGAAACATAGACAGAGAGGGAGAGAGAAGAAAAACGTATCAAAGAAAGAGAAAGCAGAAAAAAGAAATGGAGAAGGAAATAAATGAACAAGAAAAAGGAGAAGAAAAAATATCAAAAATAAAAAAAAGAGAAAAAGAAATAGAGAAGGAAATGAAGAAACACGGAGAGAGAAAGAAAAGAAAGAATCAGTGAAATAAAGAGAAAGAAAAATAAAAAGAAAGAGAGAAGAAAAGATATAAAAAGAGAGAAAAAGGAAAGAAAAAGAAAGAAAAGAAAAGTCAAGAAAGATAAAAAAAAAAGAGACGAGAGAAAGAACAAAACAAACATAGTTGGAAAGATGGCAAGATGATGTTTCTAAATGTTATAAACTTTCCGACTTACTCATCCGACTCTTGTGTCAGCTCATCTGGAAAATTCTTCAAAACTAAATCTCGTCATTCCACTTGTATTCATGACAATTCTTCGGCGAGATGACTCCGTCTGATTCTTTACTAGGAGCATGGCCATTTCTACCAAATTCTTTAAATTCTCTTTGACACATTCCGGAATTTAAAAGATGGCACCGTCGCAGACTTCACATTTCTAACCTATAAAAACGGATGGTCTACTCCTCACCAAAAATTCTTGTCGCCGCCAACGTATTTTGCATTGTCTGACCCGATTCACTCCGTTTAATAATTTCTGCCAGGAGATCAAAAAGAAATTGTCAGATTCATTCTCGCTGTCACAGACAATGCAAGGAAGATTGGCAGACTTCCACCTTCTGTCTCCAAGTAGGCCATTTTGCAAAAGTTTAATTCATCTTTGAACTCACGAATCATTTTTCAAATAAGAAGTTGATAATGCAAAGTTAAATAAAATGATGCACGTATCTCTTAAATGTCTACAAGAAGAAAAACACGACGTTGCTTTTTATACGAAACAATTTGTACGATATTATAAAAGATACACGACACATGTTTCACACCATTCTTACAAGCAAGGCTGATAGTGTGAATAAGCCCCTTCTGCCTAAAAATGTCCTCATGGTTTAAGTCTCAAACAAACAACTTTGGCTTCTGGTCTTCTCGTGCTGTTTAACTACAAATCCCGGCGAAACTATTTATAAAACTGGAAGAAATGGGGAAAGGTTGTCAACTGGCGCCTTAAAACCAGTCATTTCGTGCAGGTGCTCTATTCTATGACACCCCCCCTCGCCAAACTTTCACAAGAAACACCCGTCTAGCAGAAAACGCTATCACTAATTTCCCCCACTCTTTATCTGTGCCTAAACCTAAACGTAGATTCCATGAACAAAGCTTCTTTCTTAGAACTGCACGCCTATAGAATTGTCTTCCGTTTTCCTACTTTCCGGCTGACTATAATATGGTTGTGTTCAAGTCTAACGTAAACAAGTTTTTGATGAGCCGTTCCATATAAGTTAACAAATTTACCGAATCTCCATTACTAACAGTTACTATATTGTCCAATTTCTACTGTACACTCTTTACTTCTTATCCTCGAGTAGTCTCTTGGCCTGTATAAGCGGTGATGCCTATGTAAAAAAAAATGTGGGACTCGTCAACTTCAGATGGTGGTTCACGTAAGAGAATGCAATTCTGATCAAAAACCTCCGCTTCCTTGCGGGATTACCCGATTAAGGGAAAGGCTACTGGAGTAAACCTCACGAGAAAATCCGAACACGGAGTCCCTGCCTTAATATTGTCATCACTGCCGACTCCTGCAGCGTAGTTAGAACCAAGCTGCATCGACTCTGTGTTTCCCTTAGATCCTCTTGCTTCGAAGAGAGTGGGTCAGGCTGCTGCATGGGCAATATCTATCCTCTCATATACCCCTTCCACTGCTACAACATCGTCTCCCAAGGCGGGCGGCTGCCAATAATAGCATATCTCACAGAGTTCGTTTAATATAAACTCTATTATAGCTAGAACTAGCGAGAGGAATTGACACTACCCAAAATTGTGTGATAATCAACGAATATTTTACACTCTCGTAATCATCCAAATCGGTGCAGTCGAAAATTTTTCATTCAAATCGATTGGTTGCATGGTTTAATCGGGGACCTATCGCCGTGTACTGGATAGAAGCTAGACATGTTTCCTTCCAGTGATTTCGACACAATAAAGAGTAAACCCTTGTTAAATATCCAATTTTTATTGGTTATTATTGTAACGTGTTCTTTGCAATAAAATTATGTACTTTACTTCAATTTTAAAAAAATACGTTTTCCGGATTTAAGAAGTTGGATCTCGAAATTATTTGAACTGGCGAATTCAAATTTCATGTTGATTAGTTATATACTATATTTTATATTGATTAGCTTTTTTTTTTTACACAGTGATCGCCACTTATCAAGGCCCGGAAGCCACTCAGGGATAAGGGTTATTGCAAGTACATTACGTTAGTGAGGAGATTTGCTGATATGTTTACTTAAGGGGGCGGTTCATTAGGAATTTGTTAACATTGGACTTGAAGACAACCAAGGCGTGCAGTTCTAAGAAAGAAACTTTTTTCATGGAATCTGCGTTTTGATTTAGGCACAGATATAGAGTGGGGGAAATTTTTCACAGTGGATTCAGCTAGACGGGTGTTTTTCGTGAAAGATTGGCGAGGGGGGACCAGAGATTGGAGTTCAGACGAGCATCTGCAATGAAACTAACGATAAAACAAGGGCAGGCTCGCAACGTCTCTTCTGTGGTAGCTATATACTATATTTTATATTGATTAGCTATATACTATATTTTATATTGATTAGCTATATAGTATATTCTTTACAATAAATAACATTTCTTATTTCAGTCTTAAAAAAAAAAAACTTATTCCGGCCTGGACAACTGTTAAGGGGAAGATAATCACACTGATTTCATACAAATAGATTGTTATGCAAGCCCAATCATTTCCCACAAATATACTTCGGGAAGAACTGCCGCACAAACTCCTTTTCGCACGCCATTACAACAATGATCCTATATTATTGTAATGAAATTGGAAAACAGGGCTGCATCAGAGCTCTGTACTTTCATATTGTACTTTCATATTGTTGTCCCACGATACCTGGTTGGTGCTTTTAAAGCGTTAATTCGTTATTGTGATTTTTTTTTTAAAGAACATTGGTTCTAGAAAATTTAATTTGTCCATTTTCAAAGGGTAACATATTGGTTAATTATGAAAATAACAAGTAGAATGTTGCATTCCTTTATGCCCTCTCTCTCTCTCTCTCTCTCTCTCTCTCTCTCTCTCTCTCTCTCTCTCTCTCTCTTTCCGGCAGGGACGTACAAAAAAGTAATGCATCCTATTTTTTAATGAGAAAAATAATTAAGTTAAAAGGCTACGAGCGATCTTCTGTCCTCTCAAATATATTTTGCTACATAGTCACCACCCTTCTCAATGCATTGTTAATAGTATTTGGGTTTGGCTGTGCAAAACCGTCTTTACAACTCACATGTCTGTCGCGACTAACCCATTTCCTAACTTACTTGACTGCATCGGCTTCATAAAGTTTTAACAGATGTCGGTTAATGTTGACTGGTTCAATTTTTTCTGCATGGAGGGATTCTCTAGATCTGACGCACATCCATGACAGGGATCCCTTTATGAGAGTCGCACATCGCCAATATCTGCAAGAGAGAAATGAAACTTTGGGGTTGATGAATGTATAATTATTTAACAATTCACTCTGATACAATAAATGGAATAAAAAATGGGAGGTAATTCTTTTTAAATTCCTTTCGTATATATATATATATATACTCATTACTACAATTAACTCCTGGCTTTCCTTGAGTCCCTTACGCCACACACACATTGATTCTCGATTCATGCAATGTGTTGCAAAATTAATCTTAAGCATTTCATGCGTTTTTGTGGGATGTTTTCCAAGTTTAAAACAGAATTTTATTGCATAGCTTTCTTATTAAGTGTCGGCATGCATAGATAGCGTTTTTTAGATTCACAAGTGGTTATATTCAGGCTTTGGTAGGGTGTATTCCAATTCCTACTGTAGACGTTCATTTTAACCTGAAATCATAAAAATTGATCAGTCATCTCGTAAAATGGATAGCCATAATATACTGATTTTTCAATTTTTAATGCCTGTACAAAAAAAGTCAGGAAACTTTATGAATTTGCCTCGAAAATTGTCTGCGACCCTAGTCCCACTACTTTTCAGGCAAACCTCGTATATACTATCACGATCTATTTTTTAACAGAAAAATGCATGCAAGAATCAACCATTTTCGGATGACGGAACTATTTTTTTACGATCCATGCATTGATTCCTCGGTCTATTTAAGATTATGCTACAGATACGATCCCATAATTCGGAATCGGTAAGGAGTTGCTTCCTGGAAGAAAAGAAAAAGGAAAGAAAATCTGAAAGAATTTATTTTATTTTTATTTATTTGTTTTGTTTGTTTTGGTTTGTTAGTTTGTTTGTTTTTTTTTGGGTTTTTTTGTAAGTAAAAAGATTGTTTCTATAAGCATGAGAGATAGCATTATGGCGGCGGGGGTGCATTTTTTTTTTAAAGGTAAATGGGAAAATAAAAATATTTTATTGTATTTTTTATGCATTTTTTTTTTAAATCTTATTGCGTATCGTCATCCACAAGAATGGAAGATTTTTACTCATCAAGGTTCTGAAATACATTTCGGATCAATAAAAGACAAAACAAAAACAAAAAATGCGGAAAAAATTGGAATGTACTATAGGAACTCAAAAGAAAACAAGCAAAAAAAGTATCTACAAAATAAAGAAATATTTATTGGTTCATTTGTTACTACTTTCACTACCAACCACAATTTCCATGGTTGACATAACAAAGACAATCTACCCCCAGATATTTCATGTTTACCGGGAATTTAGAAATCAGTTTGTTGTTTTTTTTTTGTTGTTGTTTTTTACAAATATTCGTAATGTTGTTTAATTCGGCAAATAAAATTTAGATAACTGAAAATTTTATATCAAGGAAAGATAATATAATTTCCAACTTGTTTTTGAAATGAGGGTAAATATGTTTTTCGGACTCCTATCCTCATTCTCACAACATCTTTTCCCTTATAACCTCCGGTCTTTCTTTGTCTTCGATGCAGCATGCTAAACTTGGAAAATAAATATCTGGAACTATATGAAATTTCAAACCGAAGCATTTATTCAATCCATAGATAGATTTGTGGGAATGTCTCCCTTTAACTCTGACTGATAACTGGAGAGCGACACGGCCACGTGACTTCCTGTTTATTATCTCTCTCTCTCCCCTTTTCCGCTGAACTCTCGACCAGTCAACATGTAGCGAGAACCGCTTCGGTTGGAATAGCCACCCAACTAGCACTCCTGACTAACCCTGAGAGCCTCCCATCAATCGCAAGTAACGCTATTCCTTTCTCAATGAACTCTGATTCTTACTATCTATAGTTTCATTATTTCTCATGTATTGTGCGAGCCTTTACTTTTCTTAATCATGTACTATTCAATACATTAAACTACACATGGGGACGGGAGCGTCTATAACACAAACAGACCATCCTATCCCTCTACAGATTGTTCTTCTTTCGTCAGATATGACTGGGCATATTTCGCAAATAAATCTTATTTCATTTTTAGTAAATAAACACTGAACATCTAATCTTACAAAAAAAGGAAACTTCAAGAAATATCATTAAGCAATAATATAGACATCTATAAATATAAAAGCGAAAATGCTTAGGTGTGTGTGTGTGTGTGTGTGTGTGTGTATGTGTGTGTGTGTGTGTGTGTGTGTGTGTGCGCGTGCATGTGTGCGTGCGTTTTGGTGTATGTCCAAGAAAGGATTTTTCTGCTTGCTTTTCGCTCGGGTTGCTTCTTCTTAAAACTTTTTACATCACGTCTAAATGATAATATGTACGAGTTACGAACTGGCGTCGCGTGTGTATTTAATTTGCCCGACTTACAAAACTTTAATATTCTGTTGAATATTTTCGATCGCCGCACGTCGATTCGACTTTTTCGTATAAAGAAAGGAGCGAACAAACTGGCAGTAAATAAAACACTGTCCCGCACTCAAAATTGACGTCATTAAGTCGTCAAAAACGCGCACCTGCCGTTAAACGTCGGTTGTTTTTTTTTTTGTTTTTTTTCACACTTTATTATTTTCCAACCGCGCGTCAAGGTTTCGTTTTTTTTTAAAAACAAACACCCGGCCAACGATTTTTGTTTTCATTTACCCACAAACACACAGCTCCAAACACCCGGACAACACCAGGTATCCCTCGCTAGTTTATATATAAAAGTAAACGTGTCTGTCTGGATGAGAGAAGAAAAAAGAAGTTTCAAGATTTTTTTTTCTTTTTTAGATGAATATTAATATTTCGATATTTATCGATTATCCAGGTTAGAGTTCTCGTCTTAAATGTCATTCTCCCAACATTTTGTACGGTAAAACCTCAGATATTTTTGTAACGTGGCCGTTACGTCTCAAATGCATAAACAAATAAAATAGGATCTGGGTCGGTATTTTTTTCTCAGTTTACAAAAATATTTCATCATCGTTACTTTCAATACCATTTAAACGTCTATCGCCATCATTGATCTCGCACGGTGTATACTTTTTCTTTCTGCCCTCATGCTTTTTTTTAAATTACATTTTCAGCCCCCAAAAAGGCACATTGATACTTTCATGTAGAGGGCTACTATCAGGAACATAAGCTACAGGGGTACTATGTAGGGAGTTGGGCAGCAAGATGTCGGTCCACGTTACATTTTAACTTCTGCATGTCAGTACAGTTGGGGAAGCAGGAACCCGGAAGGGAATTCCAAAGTCTAGCAGGTCTAGAAAAGAAACTACTGGAGTAGAAGGTTCTTTCGAATCTAGGGATCTGTACTGTGAACGGGTATGATTTAGCTACTTATCGGGTTTTCAGGGTGTACTTACGTCGAGGGGGGGTACAAGTTCTTGCAGTTCATCAGAGCATTCATCGTTAAAGTGCTTGTAGAACAGGCAGAGGGATGCAATATTTCGTAGATGGGACAGTGGCTGAAGCTTAGATGACAGTTCAGGACCTATACCGCAGCCAGCCATTTCTCGCCGTCACTCTACACGTCCATTTTCTTCGACATCCACTTTGTTCCTCTCCGAGCACGTGTTGCTTTTTTCCCCCTTTTTTGTCCCTTCTTCTTGTCGGGTACATTTGCTAATTTGTATCTGCAGTTCTTCGACTACTACTGCTGCTGCTGTTAATCTCTTAACATGATGGCAATCCTTCGCTACTGTTCATATTTTCTACTTGGCTCATATGCGCCCTGTTACATTGTTTCGGTGTAGCATGCTGAACTTGGGAAATATATATGTCGAACTCGGGAATCTATACGGAATTTCAAACTGAAACTCCATAATCGTTACCCAAAATCCAACAAAATATAGGTCATTGTTAAGATGGTTGTTCCCTATTAGCTGAGGCATGTTTCTGGCCCTATGCAGTTCTAGAAGGTCCATCTTTCTGAGATTTGCCTTCTTACTCTTTGAAAATATGTTAATTTATATCTAATCACCTGGGGCATTTCTAGTGGGAATACTGTCGGATTTTCACGGGTATATTTTGCTGGACAGTGTGTTCTTCCTCCTGCGCGCTGACTTCTCAACCCTCACTTTCCGGACCTTGTGTCACGACTCTACACCGTAAAAGACAGATAAATAACTTTAGGCGTATCTTGCTGCGTTCAAAGAATCTTTACAAAATTTGGAACTGACATGTTTATTTACTTATTGGGATTGATTGTTCTTGTTTCGACAGCCTGTATAAATGTTTCAAATAAATGTTATTTCATTTTAAGTTACGGAACACTGAAACCTTTAATCTGAAAAAAAAGTTAAAACATTATCGTTCAACATTAATGGACAGCTTTGTGTAGAATTGAAAGCGCTATCATCTGGCAATATTCTTCTGAAACCCATAGAGTCTTAACGCCTTTATCCATTTCGCCACTGTCTACATCTCAAATAATTCTAAAAAAGTTTAAAGTTTTTTTTTGGGGGGGGGGGGTTCATAATGGTTCGGTCGATGTTCCGGCTACGTCACGTGCTTCTTTTCAAACTTGGGAACCTTATAGTGGAGAATATATCTCTTTGTATTATTCGCATTTTTCGGATTTTTACTCTAATTTTGGTTGTCATTCTTGAAGCATTTCAGCCAATACAATGTCGAACTCGGGAATTTTGAACATCTTCCTGGTGAGGCTGGAGTATGTATGTGTCGTCCATATATCGGAGCTATGTTGTCGACTTTACTAGTGTTTAACCTAATAAAATTTCCCCAAGGTGGTCTATATACATTTGTTAATACTGGAATAATCACTTACTTAGCAGACATAGTATAGAATTATATACAATAAGTAAAATCATCTATATATATAAAATAAAATATATGTATGTATGTATGCATGTATGTATGTATGTTCGCGTTTTGTGTATGTCCGCGAAAGGTTTTTTCCCAGGCCTTCTGGGTAGGCTCGCTCGTACTTATACCTTTGTATATCGTGCCTAAATTGTAATAACTATGAATTAACAACGGGGATCGCGTGTGCATTTAATTAGCTCGAATTTTATCGGCTCGCCGCGTCTTCAAAACGCGAAAGCGAATGATCTGGCTTGCCGAAACCTAAATGTAGATTCCATGAACAAAGGTTTCTTTCTTAGAACTGTACGCCTGTGGAACTCTGTTCCATTTATCTGCTTTACAGTTGACTACAACTTGGTTGTCTGCAAGTCCAATGTTAACAATTTTTTGATGAGACGTCCCTTTAAGTAATCCAATTTATCAAATTTCCAATACTAACATTTACTGCGATATTTCCCCCATTGACTTTCGTATACTAATTAACCCTTATCCTCGAGTGGTTTCCGGACCTTGGTAAGTAGTGACTCCTTTATAAAAAAAAAACAAAAAAAGAAACTTAAGGAATAGCTTAAATAAACTTAATGAGTCCTTAAGGAGGACTTAATGGACACAAGACAACCTGTAGCAGGAGCGATCTTTGTGGGCGCTATCTGGAAATTCGACTCACTCCCTCACCCCACCACTAGCATTGCCTAGTCTGATTTTAGATGTTAAATAAAGAAAAAAGAGACAGACAGACAAACAGACAGACTGAAACATGGTATTATTATTAAATAATGGTATATTTTCTGAATCTTTAGACGAGGATTGACTTTTTATAATATTTGTATTTTTCGAACGTTTGTTCTCATCTTAAATGTTATTTTCACAACGTTTCTGTCGATGTAACCTTCACACTTCTTCAGGTATTGTTACAAAAAAGGATGTATCCTTTCCATGTAAATAAGAAGAACATTAGATCAGTGAAAATGAGATTAGGATAAGCCGAGACTCGAACCTTGTAAGCAAGGTTCAGAAATTATTATTTATCTATTGTTAAATTCTATTATAAAATAGTTAGATAGTGTTTATATTGTAAAATCAATTGATTGTTCGTTCTTTTCTGAAAACTGGATTTCAAAGTGTCAGCTAAAACGAATGAACGATACAAATTCAAAATATATGGTAATAATAGTTAAATGTATTTTTTTAAATATTTATGATGTTGAACAATATTGTAAATTATCTTAAATGCATCTATAACGTTATTGTATTTAACGCCACGAATTCAAAATCATAATTAAGTAAATATATTTAAATGGAAAATAAGAAGACATAGGAAAATAAAAATGAGACGTTAATTGAGACAAATGGTTGGCATGGAAATAAGTTCGAATTTTCGAGAGGGGACAATAGAAAATTACATAAACGGGTATTTTGAGACTTTTTTTTTCGGGTGTGAGAAGCCAAAAGAGAGACTTTTTTTTTTTTTTTTTGGTGCCCATAAACATTTTTCGCAAGAAGTGTAGCTTACCAGGAGGCAGCATTAGAGATGCCCCTGTTAGGAAAATATAAATCGGATCCTGCGATATTGTGTCTTATAAAAACGTGCTGCACTTGACGGCACCAAGCAGAATTATAAGACCTGGCACAATAAATTAAAAAGGATATGAGAATTCCTTAGGGTACCAAAAGGACTATAAGAGTCAGTACCACAGGCAAATCACATATAGCATTAAGAAGGGAGAAATAGTAAAATATATCGTAATTACATAGGGAGAAAAGATATAACATTATATTTTTTGGAGAGGTATGAATGCGAGATATCTCTGCTGGAATCCTGGACGCTCTGATGAAAAAAAGAGAAAAATCACAGAAATCCGGGACATAGTTAGAATTCAGTGCGCAAATAGGAATTTTAGCGCAAGGAATGGGGGTTATTTAGTTAAGTGGTATGTTTTCTAAGTCTTTATCAAGTTCCAAGTCTCCAAGCAAGGAAATCCGATCGAATCAGTGTGATGAAATGGTATATCTTCATAATTAGAAACCAAGCACAAAGATTTAAGTAAATAGGCTTTGATGTACGTCCCAAAGGATGAGTGGTAAGAAAATTCAAGGATGGAATACTGTTGCCATATCTGAGCAGGAGCTGCTAAAAACAGCCTATCCTGCTTTGACAGAGTACACAATAGACTTCGTGGCTTAGTGGGGGATGCCCTTTTCTCTACCCTGCAACCTCTCTCCCACAGAAGAGACGTTGCGAGCCTATCCTTGTTTTATCGTTATTTCCATGGCAGGTGCTCGTCTGAACTCCAATCTCTGGTCCCCTCTCGCCAATCTTTCACGAAAAACACCCGTCTAGCTGAATCCACTGTGAAAAATTTCCCCCACTCTATATCTGTGCCTAGATCAAAACGCGGATTCCATGAACAGAGCTTCTTTCTTAGAACTGCACGCCTGTGGAACTCTGTTCCGTCTGCCTGCTTCCCACTGGACTACAACTTGGATGTCTTCAAGTCCAAAGTTAACAAATTCCTAATGAACCGCCCGCTTAAGTAAACACTTCATCAAATATCCACACTAACGTAATGTACTTGCAATAACCCTTATCCCTGAGTGGCTTCCGGGCCTTGATAATTGGTGATCACTGTGTAAAAAAAATAAAATAAAAATAAACAAAGCTCTAATTAGTAGAACACCCAGACGAAAGAAAGGATCAGGACTCTTTTACGGCATCAGGGTGGCTAGATGAAGCAGCTGATATGAATCAGAGGAGGTATACCCTACATCCGAAAAGGAAATACCAGGAAGAGTTTCTGATCTAAAAAATATAATTATGAAAGTCAGTTGGAAAAGGAAATGTGCAGTTACTACAGCTTTCGAAAAGAATTTAAGTCATATTCACCGTAAGGATTTGTTGAAATGAGTTAAACCGCCGTGAAGGAAAACCATCAATAAATTAACGAATGGTAGAGGTTCAGGTTTAACTCAATAAATCTAATTATTTATATATGCTTTTTTTTTTTTAAATATATGCAATAATTGGACATGCAATAAGTCTGGATTTATAACACGGTGGAAATGATTTTGAAATAAAGTTTTCATATCCTCTAAATAAATTAGCATAATTTCTTTTTTTTTTTAACCGAGTTTATCTTTACTATAGCATTGACTTATTATTTAAGTGAGATCGGATTTGTAAACTGCGAAATGGTCTATTTAAGTGGAGAAAATTATCGGTTACAATATGCCTGGAAATGTAAAGAATATTTGCTTTAAATTTCATGCTAAACAGTTAAAGATTTTACTTAGCTTTGGTTTCGTTTTCTTGGACACTCGAGACTAAAAACCAGGGTGGTCGTTTCTCTTGGCCCCGAAAGGTCAAATGGCATTTGTGGTACCAAGATGCTATCTATTCAGTAGAGGACTGGGTATCTTCTTAGCCACGTGGTTGTATAGATATAGAGAAAAATGTACTAGATTTTAAAAAGGCGTAGATTTTTTGAAAAATGGGACGGATAGCGATGTTACAGGAAAAGGCGAGTTGGTCACGTTTTGCAACCACACATCTGACGTCATAGCAAAAATACCCTCTGGCGAATGTGTATCCCTATCACCCTCGCTCTATGTGTTAAAAACAAAAATCTCAGAACTGTATAAATGTCTATCCTCCTCAGTATAAATATCTCCCTGTTTCTGTCTCCCTCATTGTTGTATTACATGTCCCTGTCATCTTTTAATATGAGTCCCTACACAACAGTATAGTTTGTGAAACTTACAAATCTTTCTGGGGAAATCTGAAATCAGCACATAATTTTTAATGAGACCTTTTATTCAATCTACGAGGGTGGTTTATTGTCGTTCTGTCAGTCATAAGTGGGTAGAACGCCTAAGTAATTTGCATTTGCAGGTTTTATTGTTGCCCGCACGAAAGAATAAACCTTTTCCCTCCTGAAACGTGTAATTGTGCAACTAAATTTCACCAACTACTTTATCTACTACGTCATATATTCAGGCGATAGATCATGCCTGACGAGAGGAGATAGTACAAGCACCAGGAATTAAATAAAGGGTTCCGTTCTTTATTTGTAGGTTTCAGAGTTCGATAGAAAATTCATCGAGTTAAAGAAGATGCACCTGAAGAAAGATCAACGGTTAAATAAACGAAAACGTTATGAAAATTCACGGAGAAAAATGCATAGAGTATTGTTCCCACATCTGGGCTGTTGCATCTACCTCCAAGATGGAGCCCGGACGAGAGCTTTCAATTTAATAGATCCCATTTCGTCAACTAAGCTCCAACTCCAATCCCATCGTTGCAATACTGCACTTATGGGCCTGTTTTATAAATATTTTAATTGAATGTGCTCTGACAAAATTGTTGCACTTGTGACCCCCCCCCTCTACGTACACTTGTGACCCCCGTAAATATCCTCGACAAACCCGCTTAGCAACAAAATCACACCCCATCGCTGTTGAGATCCCTAAATGGCAGAATGCTTTCTACTGGAATAGTTGCTTCCCGCGAACAGCGTAACTTTGAGATTTCCCCTTCCTTCCCTGCTACTTGCTTCTCTGACTGTACTGATATGCAGAAGTTTAAATGTTATGTAAACTAAAATCTTGTTAATCTTTCTTAGACCTGGTCCCAAATAGTAGCCCCTTACATCCAAGTGGCAATATGCCTTGTTATGGGTGACTGCAAGTAAAAAGAAAATGTACTATTTTCGATAGTTCAGATTACTGTTCTTGTTTCTGTTGTTATTCTAACAGCGTTTCGGTCAATGTTTTATAATAGATATTATTACTGACTATTGAAAAATGTTTTATTTTTTAACTCTCTTTTTCTCTTCCCTGCAACCTCTCTCCTACAGAAGAGACGTTGCGAGCCTCTCTTTGTTTCATCGCTATTTCCATAACAGGTGCTCGTCTGAGGTCAAATCCCTCGTCCCCTCCCCCTCGCAAATCTTTCACGAGAAACACCCGTCTGGCTGAAACTACTGTCAACAATTTTCCCCACTCTTTGTCTGTGCCTAAACCCAAACATAGATTCCATGAGCAAAGCTTCTTTCTTAGAACTGCACGTCAGTGGAACTCTCTGCCGCTTGCCTGTTTCCCACCTGACTACAACTTGAACGTCTTCAAGTCCAACATAAACAAACTCCTGACAAACCGCCCCCTTAAGTAAGACAATCTATCAAAACCCTTAATACTAATGATTCCTACAATACTATCTCATTGATTACTCTACACGCAATAACCCTTATCCCTGAGTGGCCTTCGGATCTTGATAAGTGGTGACCTCCATGTAAAAAAAAACCCTCACTAGTGGTAACCACTCGGGATATTATCAAAGATTACTTTTTGCGAACAATTTGTGGTGTTCTCTGGGGTCTGAGTGACAACAAGTCTCCCTAAATTTCAAGTACTTTCCACGTCTCTTGACAAACTTTGCAGACGAATGCGCTTTATCACAACAGCCGCTTACCCTTTATTTCTCGTTGAAAGCGACCATTGTCCAAGTGGCGATATGCCTTATTAGGAGTGAAGGTGAGTAAAATAAAAACGAACACCCGGGCTGAGAACAGTCGTCCGATAGATGAAAGCAATACGAATAAATCGCACAAGTATTCCACAAAGGTAGACAATGACAATGCGTTATCCGGGCCATCCGTACTTCTCAAAAAATCTATAGCGCATAAATGGCCACGGAAAGTGTTTCTTGGGTCGGAAAACACAATTTTTTTAGGCGATATTGTTTATATCTGCCTGCAATACATATTTTTTTCCTTTTTAAGCTTATATGCACCCTTGGATATTTCTCTGTTGAAGCGGTTTTTCCGAAGTCAGTTTTCCGATTCGGAAAATTATTTTCTTTCATTGTAAGAGAATAGATTTATACATATCGAAAAGAAAAAAAAAAGGAGATTATTTACAAAACGAATAAAAACTTTGAAAAAATATGCTTTTACCTTAATATCTTGCTTTCAAATTTTTTATTACTTTTTATGATTTTTCATGCTCTCTCTTATATATATATATATATATATATATATATATATATATATATATGTGTGTGTGTGTGTGTATGTTTGTGTATACATACATAAGTATATATATACATACATAAGAATGTATATATGTATATATACTTACAGAAGTATATATATACACAAAGTATGTATATATATATATGTGTGTGTATATATATATATGTATATATATATATATATATTATATATACATAAGTTGTACACACACATATGTTTCTGTTTCAGCTTTATTAGGTTAAGCCTTTTTAGGCCAAGTTCATAGAATCTAACAGCTTTACTTAAAGAAGCGCAGCTTAATAAATCTGAAGGTAATATATATATATATATATATATATATATATATATATTTATATATATATATATATATATATATGTGTGTGTGTATGTGTTTGTGTATATAAACATGTTTGTATAAACGAATATTTGCTATATATATATATATATATTTGTATAAACTATATATATGTATCTCACTCTCTCTCTCTCTCTCTCTCTCTCTCTCTCTCTATATATATATATATATATATATATATATATATATATATATATACTTATGGCAAGTAAGCATTCTAGGAGCGACCTCCAGGTAATCGTCGAGCTAAATACGATCAGTCAGATGATTGTTTGTCGAAATAAAATATCGATACTTTACTATAATTTGCTATAAATTTATTTTACATTTCTACTAAGTTTTACTTACGTATTCAGCACCGTCCAAGTAAATACTGAAATATGTTCACAATTTATTATATTACTTTATATACTATGAGAACCCGTGTATTGGAATTGCCCGGTGAAAGTATGACACAAAATCAGAACAAAATCCGTAAACTCCCATCTACGTTTATTAATGGAGGGTGGGGCTCAGTTAGTGTGAAATGAGTGTGATTAGAAACAAAAACATGAAAGGTGTCCTTGTTAGAAGTTGTGCCTTGTGTTAATGAGTTCCGGGTTATTTTGAAGCGAGGAAGAGGAGAAACCAATAAGCGAGTGAGAATCGTGCTACGATTGTTAAATAGGAAACAACGCGGAATGTGACTCTCTTAGGAAATAATAAATATAACAGTTAAAAGTGGAGAATAATACGCGCAAAACTAGCCACTGAACTTTTTATGGCCCTTCCCCCAACAGCGGATTTACAATGTTTAAAAACATGTCTGAAAAAAATTTACCACATTCTGGCCCCAATTGAAATGAATGGCTCTCTTCTTTGGGAAAGCTGGTTCTGACTTTCGCCCTCCTGACTTGAAATGGTGCACATACATCAAATCTGTTGCCAAGGTCGCTGGAAAAATGATTGGGTCATTCTAACTCTCCAGTATATCTCTCACTGTCGATACATTCCTCTGCTTTGTAAAGGCCAATTACGTTGGAGTACTGTCACCACATCTAGGCAGGAGCTGATAGGAAACTATGCTGCACGACAGAGTTCAAAACTGATAGGTGATGCTCTTTAATCTTCATGCATCTCTTTCCCACATACGAGACGTTGCTAGCCTGTCTTTGAGTTATTGTTATTTTTATGCCAAGTGCCCATCAATCTCTAACTGTGCCTTCATCTAAACGTAGATCCCGGTCCTGATATGATCTTAAAATATATCCAGTGATGAGGCCCCAGCTGGCGGGCTTTGAAGAGTGTGGAGCTACTCTTTAATTGTCATTGCGCCCAGGTCCACTCTGACCCGGAGTGGTAGTACCTGTTCGTGTCCCAACTATGATTTAAATAGAATCCGACTTGAAAACAACAAACATATTCTATTAATTTTTTTTCTTCAAAATCGTTGTATTCCTCATTAAATAACCTGAAAAGGGTCGATATGCCGCAAAACAAAAACAATCATAAATGTAGATTCTATGAACAAATTTTCTTTCTTAGAACAGCCTGCCTGTGAAACTCTGTTCCGCTTGCCTGTTTTCCAATTACATTATGGTCGTCTTCAAGTCCAATGTAAAAAAGATTTTTGCTGAACCTACCCCTGTTTTCCTGATTACTATTGTACACTTCTAAACCCATCTACGACAATGGCTTCGAGGTGATTCCCTTGTAAAATATTTCAAATTACTAGGTGTATTAAGTTACACATATCACAGAATTAACACTTGCATAAGCACACTTTCCATTAAAAATTCACAAAATTTCACTTCAACAACATAACAATGAAAAATAGAAAGAAACCTTCAGCTAAATTGTAAAATAGAAAACAAGAATCAGTAGCTGTTTACAACGTAGCTGTTTAGAGAATGTTAAAGATGTACCTATGGCTATATCTATCTAAATAACTATCTATCTATCGCTCTCTTTCAATATATATATATATATATATATATATATATATATATACATGGTAATGTGACTCTGTGTGTGTGTTTTTTTTATTTTACATAGTAGTCACCACTGATCAACGCCCGGAAGCCACTCGAGGATAAGGGTTATTGCGTGTACAGTAATCCATGGGATAGTATCGTAGTAATCATTAGTATTGAAGATTCGATAAAGTGTCTTACTTAAGGGGGAGGTTTGGCAGGAATTTGTTTATGTTGGACTTGAAGACGTCCATGTTCTAATCAGGTGGGCAACAGGCAAACGGAATACAGCACTCATGCAATATACACAACTAATTTTTGCTCTGCAGACGTTACATTTTATAGAGAATTCAGACATGTTGAAAACTTTTTACGTAGTTTACCAGGCCACAATATTTGCGAAAGAAAACCCGAATAAAAAGAAATATTACGCAGGTATGACTTCCTTAGATTTCAAAGCCCGATACTATGACCACAAAAGTACATTCAACAATAAAAAAACACCGTATGAAACAACACTAGCGAATAAATACTGGGACCTCAAAGAAAGCTGAAATTCGCCGGTAGTCGAATGGAAAATAATAAGACAACTTACCACGTGTAGGGACCTAGATGACCCATGTAGATTATGCCTGCATGAAAAATTTGCTATCCTGTACTTTAAAGAACCCCAACATCTATTAAACTGTAGAAGAGAAATAGCAACCAACTGTGTTCACAAGATAAAATTTACTCTCAGATAGTGATACAAAATAGTTTTAAAAGTAACAAAAACAATAGAAAATAAACAAATAAATTAATTAAATAAACATGAATATATATAAACGATCACACATATATGTATGTATATATATATATGTGTATATATATGTATATATGTGCATATATGTATGTACACATGTATATATATATGTATATATATATATATATATTAATATATAAACTAACATAAAAACATTAACCTAGTTTTAAAACAGATCAAGAAACTAAATAGAGCACACACAAAGGAACAGGTCAACCAGAGGCCAAATAGGCCTTTGTCCGATAAATGCATGTTCATTGGCTGATAGGAAGGGCGCGGTGGATACTAGAAAGCTGATTGGCTAACTAAAATCTCAATAGAAGAGTAGCATATAAAAACGATAAATAATCACAGAATTCGCGCATAAGCCTGAAGAGTCCTAGAGTGGATGAAACGCGGAATATTCAGTGTAGAAGTTTACGCATAAATCTATACTTTCGAATATTAATTTTATGTGAGTAAATTAAGACGTTATATATATATATATATGTGTGTGTGTGTGTGTGTGTATTTATGTATGTAAGTATATACTAATAATTTTCTTTCCAACAGTCACAACTGCAAATTCACAATTATTATACATTTTAATATATGGACGAATTCATATATTTATTTTTTCCATAATTGTCTTACACGTGTTTCATAGTAAAAGATGCTTATGAAAAAAGCAAATATAAAAATTCGCATGCTTATTAAAAAAAAAACATCTTGGTTGTTTTTCGTGTAATTACAATATGTAATTAGTTACAGTAAATGTGTTCTGAATGTGATAATATATTTTTCATGGAGCTTACTATCCATCCCAATTTTGACAATTTTATGAGAAATACATACCAAAAAAGTATACATTTTTTGTTTAAAAACTTTTCATTTCTGCTTCAAATGAAAAAAAAAACCTTTGGGGCCTTGCCATTAAGCCAAATACATCTAGGGTTAAATAAACGCAGAATCTTAAAGCGTGTTGCTGCAGCAGGATACCGCTAGCATTCTGGGAAAAGCCGCTGGATACCCCCAGAAAGATACGATGTCATCAAATTTCATACGGACATCTGACGTGCACATGTAGAAAATCTAAAAGAACGTTGAAGCATATAAATCAGCTCATGTTTTATTCGCAAGAAAAACATACAACATTGATTCTATAATAAAACAAAATATGTCCCTTCTGTTTTTTCGCTCTGTCCGGTTACTTTAAATACGTACACAAAATATATTTTATCATACCATCTTAAATTATATATATATATATATATATATATATATATATATATATAGTCATCCACATACAGCACTGTTTCGCTGTTTCACAGTTCATCAATGCGGCTAGACAGGCAACTGCCTCAAGCCAGGATCGAAACCCGACCGCCCAAATTACAGTACAGGCTTCTCAAGATTGCGCTATAAGGATGCTGCTGTGTGGGTAATGAATTAACAATGTTTTGACATCGGCATATATATATATATATATATATATATATATATATATATATATATATATATATATATACAGAGAGAGAGAGAGAGAGAGAGAGAGATATGTAATTTTATTTCTTTTGCGATTCAATTATTTATACAGAAGTGGATATTTACCCAAATGAATACCAATTGGGAATAATTTTCCATTTGACCAATTTTGGGTGCTAGTGCAGAGAGTGATCCGCGCTATTTTTTAAATCGTATTTCCAAGTTTAAGTAAAGTTTTATGATATGTTTATTTATTCAATTGTAAGGTTGAAGTATAGAATAGGCAGAAAACACCATCCCCTCCCCATGTTAAGAATGGCTATTTAAATAATAACGTTATTATTTACGTCCGGATCACTCTCTGCACTAGTACCCAATTTTGTACCCCAAATGGGAAGCGGCGTATATATTGTTTTTAAATATAATCATTCACAGCCACTCTGATAAGTCGTAGACCACGAAACACGTGTCAGTGGATAATAATATTTTAAAAACTATATGTATATATATATGTGTGTGTGTGCGTGTGACTACTTATTTAAACACATAAATTAATATACGAAAGTATAGATTCATGCGTAAATTTTAAGTATTTAATTCAAAAGTGTTACATACGTAGGTAGAGCTTTTTTTTATATATACACAGAGATCACCACTTATCAAGGCCCGGAAGCCACTGATAAGCGGTGATCCTGTGTAAAAAAAAAAAAAAAAAAAAAGCTCTATTGATTATATTTAAAAACAATATAATATATATAGGTAGCTAGGTAGTAATTTATAAAATATATATGGCGATTACGCTACACAGAATATTTCGCGTTTCATCCACGCTAGGATTCATCAGGCTTATGCCACACACACACACACACACACACACACACACACACATATATATATATATATATATATAGTGCTTTTTATGATTATTTTCAACGTCCGGTGTATTAAATTCATTCATTTTAAGTTGTTTCATCAAAAG